>NC_064918.1:33249136-33448572 GCF_929443795.1 Astur gentilis
GACTGTATAAACTTGAGGCGAACTGCCGAGTCGCGCGCGCACGACTTTGGTGGGACTACCCCCGTGCCACCCAGCGCTGAATGAACATACCTACTTTACAATCTCACTGATTGTGGAGTCTGTTTTCCGCACGTCATCAGCTATAGGCCGCCCGACCAGGAAGAACAAGTGGATGAGGCCCTCTACAGACAGATAAGATGGGAGCAGCCTCATGTTCGCAGGCCCTGGTGTGGCAGTACACTCCCCCCACCTCCGAAGCCGGAAAACGAAACTTCTCCAGGCAGGGAGAAGAGGACAAAACCCCTAAACCCTAGAGGCCGCAGGCTGAAATTTGAACTGGCCAATCGAGACGTGCCAGGTACACAGAGGTGACCTTCTTAGCCAATAGTGATTAAATGACCACAGATCAGATTCGACAGGGGTAGAAATGGGGTCCCGCCGGAGGACATGTTGGAATCAGTCCTCCTCGGAGCAGCGGGTCTGCAGTCAGGGGCTCCCCCTTGGGTCGGGGCACCGCCCAAGGTAATTCCTCGAGGGAGACAGCCCTCATCATCTTTTAGGTGAGTGATATGTGCGTTTTGAGTCATCATTTTTAAATCTTAAGGATTCTTAAGTCAGCTGTGTAGTATTAATACTCTACATCATTGAGCCTGTGGTTTTATAAAATGTTACTGGAGTTCTAACTAACTTTTGCTGAAGAATAAATCTGAGCTTTAACGCTTGTTGGATTTGATTGTGTGTGCCTCCGTAACACCTGGTCCTCATGGGGGACTTCAACCACCCAGATATCTGCTGGAGGGACAACGCAGCAGGGCATAAGCAATCTAGGAGGCTCCTGGAGTGCATTGATGACAACTTCCTCACCCAAGTGATAGAGGAGCCAACGAGGAGAGGTGCTCTGCTGGACCTCCTACTGACCGACAAGGAGGGGCTCGTTGGGGATGCGAAGGTCAAAGGCAGCCTTGGTTGCAGTGACCGTGAGATGGTGGAGTTCAGGATCCCGAGAGGAAGGAGGAGGGTAGAACGCAAGCTCACGTCCCTGGACTTGAGGAGAGCTGACTCTAGCCTCTTCAGGGATCTGCTTGGAAGCATCCCATGGGATAAGGCCCTGGAGGGAAGAGGGGCCCAAGAAAGCTGGTTAATACTGGAGGGTCACCTCCTCCAAGCTCAAGAGTGGTCCATCCCAAAGAGCAGGAAGTCAGGCAAAAATGCCAGAAGGCCTGCGTGGATGAGCAATGAGCTCCTGGCCAAACTCCAGCACAAAAAGGAAGCCTGCAGGGAGTGGAAGCAAGGACGGGTAACCTGGGAGGAATATGGAGACATTGTCCGAGCACGCAGGGCTGAGGTTAGGAAAGCTGGAATTCCCACCTGGAATTAAATCTGGCAAGGGAGGTGAAAGACAACAAGAAGGGCTTCTACAAGGGCTTCTACTTAGTGGGCATGGTTGAAGGTTGGACTCAATGATCTTAAAGGTCTTTTCCAACCTAAACAATTCTATGATTCTGTAAGTACATAGGTGACAAAAGGAAGGCTATGGAAAAATGTGGGCCCTCTGCTGAATGAGGCGGGGGGACCTGGTGACACAGGACATGGAAAAGGCTGTGGGACTGCAGCAGCCCCTTCTCTCCCTTCCCCCACCTCCCCCCCCCCCCCCCCCGCCAGTACCTGCCGCCCTTTCTCTTCTGTCCTGGGACTTCGAGGTGACCTGCTGAAAGAAAATGGTGTCCACCTGCCGCAACTGCAAGGCTGCGGCTGCAACCCAAACAGAAGCACTACAGCCTACCTGTGCTGACGTCTCCCCCCAAACAGACCTCCCAAGGACTGATATAGCTGTCTAGACCTCGGGCCGCATGGAGCTCCAGTACCTGGAAGTCCCCCTAGCACCCGAAGGCAGCGGTGGATGTCATAGCTGCAAGCGTGCCCAGCTGGAAGATCTCCTTGGACAAGTAACTATGCTACAAGAGGAGCTTGACAGGCAGCGTGGTATCCGGGAACGCGAGCAGGGGATCGATGCGTGGTATTGTACGCTGTCCCGGGCTGAGCGACATCCTGCCTTAAGGCTGCGCAAGAGGAAGGTAAGCCTGAATCCAACCTCGAGCTGACTGATGCAAGGCACTCACGAGATGAAGGAGACTGGACGCTTGTCTGTGCTTGGGGTAGAAGGAAGAACCCTCCCCCATCTCCTGAAGTGTCCCTACATAACAAACAGGATGCTCTGGGGTTGGAGACTGAAGAACACGTGAGTAACGGACAGGATCCAGGACAAGCCAACCATGCAAAGCTGACCCAACCACCCACCCGCATTAGAACCAGTGCCGCCAGAAAAGCACGCAAGGTATTAGTAATTGGAGATTCCCTACTGAGAGGCACCGAAGCACCCATTTGCTGTCCAGACGATTTCTCTAGAGAATCCTGCTGCCTACCAGGAGCTTGCATTGGTGGCATCACTGAGAGGCTGCCGAGCCTGGTGAACCCTGTGGATTATCATCCGCTCCTACTATTCCGCGTAGGGTCTGGCGAGGCAACTTAGAACCCTCCCAAGAGACTATATGTCCCTTGGAGCAATGTTAAAAGGATCGGGAGCACAGGTGGTGGTCTCCTCTATCCTCCCAGTCAGAGGAAGGGGTCCAGGAAGGAGGAGACGAATTGAACAGGTGAATGCCTGGCTGCGTAGCTGGTGCCATGCTCAAGGTTTTGGCTTCTATGATCGTGGATCTGCCTTTGAGAAGCCGGGTCTGTTGGGAGCTGATGGGATTCACCTGACCAAGTGGGGCAAGAGGGTCTTGACTTGGAAGAGTTGGAAGCCACTGTGCAGAAGGAGCAGAAGGGAGCTGGCAGCTCTTTAAGGACGTTTTTCTTAGCGCACAAGAGCTCTCGATCCCTATGTGTAAGAAATCAGGCAAGGAAGGCAGGAGACCAGCGTGGCTGGGGAAGGACCTTCTGGTCGAGCTGAAGCGCAAGAAGGAAATGCATAGGCAGTGGAAGCAGGGACACGCATCCTGGGAAGAATATAGGGATGCTGCCCGGGTGTGTAGGGATGGGATCAGGAAAGCTAAGGCACAGCTGGAGCTGAATTTGGCAAGGGATGTGAAGAATCATAAGGAGGGCTTCTACAGGTGCATTGGTAAGAAAAGGAAGAGTAAAGAAAACGTACGCCACCCCCATCACCCTCCGATAAAGAAGAAGGGAGATCTAGTGACAACCGACATGGAGAAGGCTGAGGTACTCTGTAGGGTCAATTATATGGAACATAGTTACTGGGCCTGAAAGTAGCTCATGGTCGCAAGAGCATTCCAGATGCCTTTAGAAGGCCTTGAACAGAATAAACAAGAAGATAGAAAAAGAAAGATCCCAATTAGAAAAACACAGGTGCGCATTCCACGATAAAGGGAACTTGGCACAAACAACCTCAATTCAGGGGCTTATCTTGGCCAATTGGACTGAGACAAGTTTCGCATGCTCTAGTTAATATAGCCAATTATGTCCTGTGTTTATGCGCGTGTACAGAGTATAACTAACTGTATCTTATGTTTATATGCGTGTACAGTACCAATATAACCAATCACATTTTATGTTTGTGCGCATGGACACCAAATGCTTGCATGCAGCAGCCAATCAGAGCTTCTGGGCAACTTAGAGAATTGTATAAGAATCATCAGCTAGGCTCAATAAACTGGCAACTTTAATCATCATATTGGTGTTCTATCATCCGGACCCCGCATAGAAGAACCCTAAACCCTACATTTGGCGACCTCCGACGTGGTCCGATGAGAAATAAGAGGCAACACTACTGAAAATGCAGGGGAATTGCTGCAGATTCCAGTGGGCTTGAAAGAAAGTGCCAGGCTGCTCGAGAGAGGCAGGACTGCTCAAGAGAGGCAGGTAAATCGTAAGCTTACGTTGGTAAAAACTGTGGCATGGGTATCGCAGCATCTGCAAAGGAAAAAGCAGTGTAAAGACATTTATGAGGCTGGTTGAAGAAACAAAAATAGATATTAAAAATAGATATTAAAAAGGATTTGTTACAGTGGGGCCAAAGAAGAGGATTTTTTAAGGACTCTGAGGCTCTCTTTTCGTTGTCTATTTGGGAGAACTTAGGAAGGGAAATATCGGACTCTATACAAGAAGGAAATAAAATAGCTGCACGTCTGGCAGCACATTGGAAAAAGTGTCTCAAAATGATGCAGCAAATAACATCAGAAACTGCTGCTCAGGATGCGCTAAAACATGCTTTAGCAGCAGAAATTCGAACTATTAATGCTCCTGCTCCCCTAGCGTATTGTTCGGCAGTACGCGGAGCACAGGAGCTCCCCCTGCCGCCAACGGCGCCGCCATTAGAAGAAAAAAAAAAAAACACCGGTTGCGGCTTTTCCTGTAGAAGAGCTGAATTTTGGGGGGAGGGGAAATAACGCCCATGTTCCCATGGCCCCATTAACACCCGAGGAACAGGCGATGGTAAATCCTTTTCCGAAAAAGACAAGTCAGCCGCTATTACGAGTGGAATATGTTCCCCTGCCCATGGACACTGATGATTGGGGGGCCCAACGGGACTTAGAAAATACTGAGGAAGCTCAAAATCAGCTATGTCCTGATTCCAATAATGCAAACGAGGACTTGGCTACTCTAATAATAGAGCAAAAAGAGAAAATGTTAGAATTGCTGGAGGAAATGCGGAAAAGAGATGGGGGGTAAATGTGGGCAGCCGTTGACGAAAAAGGCATATGAAAAAGCAGCAACTGCAATCGTAGAAAGTATGGATTCTTTTGCTAAAGTGGTGGGCAATGGGGAAGAACACACACACACACACCCCCCCAAGGATAAAATGCAAGAACTGATTAACCTGTGTGTACAAAAAGGGGAATTAATGCCCGATGAGGAAAAAGGGTCTAAATGGAGATACGAGGATAGATACAAAGGAATGCGATGGCTAACAGACCCGCCCTTACAAAACACGGAATCAGCCCGGGCAGGACCCTCACCCCCCCCCCACCAGCGATCCGTCTTTTTCGCCGGGACAACGTTGGCGCGGAATTATTGAGCAAGCCACTATAGAAGGAATAATACTGCCACCTACTGTCGGATCATTTCCCGTGTTCACTGAACCAGGAGGAAAGCGACAATGGGCGCCTCTGGACTGGAAAACAGTTCGAGAACTGCAAAAAGCCACTATGCAATATGGAATAGACAATAAGTATGTACAACAAATGATACAAAATTTTTTTAAGGCACAAACCTTAGTGCCAGCAGATATAAAGATTTTGGTGGAAATGTTCTTTGAACCAACTCAGAGGTTGTTGTTTCATGATCAGTGGAGACAGAAAGCAGAAGAAGCCCAGGTGAGAAATTTAGATGCTGGGGCACAAAATCCACTTGCATTTGTCAGTGTAGACATGTTACTTGGCACGGGACAGTTTGCTACTGGTCCCGTTCAGGCTGCATTAAGACCAGAGATTTTACAATTGGCGCAACAACTAGCTCTGGAAGCTATTTCAGAGGTGCCGCAAGTGGGAAAACCAGTTCCGCCATATTCTCAAATCATACAAGGGGAAGAGGAGCCATACATGAAATTCCTTGACCGTTTAAAAACTGCTGTTGATGCGTCACCCACCTTAACCTCCGAAGCGAAAGCTGCGGTCGGAAAGGACTTAGCTATTCAAAACGCGAATACAAAATGCAGACAAATCATTGCATCGCTTCCACGTACAGCTGCATTAGTGGATATCATCGAGGCTTGTAATCGCTTGCCTCTGATACAGGAACAAGAGAGAGCTAAAATACATGCTGAAGCTCACGCTGCAGCGTTTGCGGTAGCATTACAACCGATAGTGCAACAGGGAAAAGGAGACTATGGCCCATACAAAGACCCCTCAGCGTGTCATCGGTGTGGTCAACTGGGGCATTTGAGACATGCATGCCCTCAACACATAGCAACGCAGCCTAGATCTGTGCCGGCACGGACTAACAGCAGCCGGTCAAACTTTCCTGGGGTCTGTGAGAGGTGCGACAAGTTCAGACACAAAGCCAGCGACTGTCGATCAAGGTTTAAAAAAGACGGAATGCCGTTAACACTATATCCGTGTTTGCAGGTTGCAGAAGCCTCTGTTTGTCCACAAAAGCTGTCGCTACACAGACATACGAAATATACGTGATGTACAAAAACTTGTCGGAGACCTACAGTGGATTCGGCCTTATTGTGGTAACGAACAGCCCCATTGGATACTGGCAAAATGGGTCAAGCCATGGATTGAGTGACCAGATGTCACAAACAACTCAGAAGATCGAGAACAAGAGGCAGTGGAGACTTCAGCAGGTCCCGAAGCCCTAGATAGACTGCCTAGACAAATCACAACGGAGACAGGCATTCAATGCGGAAATTAAGAACGCGTGTGAAAAACACGGAGTACGATGCCGGCCTTGGATATGTATCTTAGTGCGAGTGCGTGGAAGGGATTGAAAAAAAAGAAAAAAAAAAAAATTTTTTTTTTGTGTGTGTAATCATTGTAATAGAAATTTAACTCACCAACTAACCTATAACTAATCGTATAGAGAATAAGCAGCTTAGAGTTATTATAGCAAATATATATGATTTAATGTTGATCAGCATCCAGCGAAACATTACTCATAAGAGCCAAGTGTGGAAGTAGTATAAATATACCCTGATATGTAGACATTTAATCATAAATTAAAAAAAAAGTAGGGACTCTCTCTACACAAGAAAAGTTAGCTAAAGCCAAAATTAGAGGTAAGGTCATGGTCTTAGTTAAGAATCTAGAAACAGGGCAATGGGAAGGTCCATTTTGATTAATAAGCTGGGGGCGAGATTATGCTTGTGTTTCCACAGATGCAGGCCCAAAATGGACTTCAGTTCGATTTGTACGACCATCATCATCTGGAGCATCATAGATGGTGCGGCAATATGAATACCACATCAGCCAAAAACTAACGTGTAGGTCATCTTGGCTAACATAACAGGTCAAGATTCTCTGTGCATTGCAACCGCATCACGAAGCATGAACCAATAGACAAGATGGCTATGACTTGTGCAGCACGCCTGGCCAGCGAGCGCATGCGTCATAGGTTGCAACTGAGGCGTATTTTGGCACCCGCTGGCCACGTGTGCTGAAGTCCGTTCCTCTGCAAATGTATAAATACCGGGATTTTCCGAAGAACATTGGGCTGGTGTATGGTAAGGACATTGTTGCCTCTGTGGGGACGCCCACATAAAGCTGACACCTACTGATTGCTGGGCTGAGTTTGTGGAGCAAGATGGCACAACAAGTTATAGGTGGTCCATCATTGTATGTTGCAATGTGTTTAAAAATTAATTGATAGATCAAGTAAGGCTGTGTTAATTGAAACAAAAAAAATAAATACAAAAGGGGGAGATGTAGGGTCAAATATATGGAACTTAGTGACTGGGCCTGAAAGTAGCTCATGGTAACAAGAGCATTCCAGACACCTTTACAAGGCCTTGCACAGAATAAACAAGAAGATAGAAAAAGAAAGATCCCAATTAGAAAAACACAGGTGCGCATTCCACGATAAAGGGAACTTGGCACAACCAACCTCAGTTCAGGGACTTATCTTGGCCAATTGGACTGAGACAAGTTTCACATGTGTCCTGGGTTCAGCTGGGATAGAGTTAATTTTTACAGGAACCTGGGAGGTGGGGGCATAGCCGGGGCAGCTGACCTGGACTAGCCAAGGAGCTATTCCCTACCATGTGACATCATGCTCAGTATATAAATGGGGAGCGGGCCGGGGGAGTGCTCTCAACTTTCGGTGGGGGGAAGCGTCGGAGCGTCGGGTCCCGCGTGGTAAGCAGTTGCACTGTGCATCACTCTTTTTGTATATTCTTTAATTAGTACCGTTGTTGTTGTTGCAATTTCTTTGTGTTTTCCCAGTAAACTGACTTTATCTCAACCCTCGAGGTTCCAGTTGTTTTTTTTTCTTTTCTCTCCTCCGTCTCCTCCCCATCCCACTGGAGGGGGGCGGGAGAAGTGAGCGAGCGGCTGCGTGTTCCTTTGTTACCGGCTGGGCTGAAACCATGACAGTCCTTTTTGGCGCCCAACGTGGGGCAGAAGGGTTGAGATAACGACAGATCTGGCCAGAGCGTGTTGAAACAAATTTGTCAAATGCATTTCTTGGATAAATAGATGTTAGTCACAATGTTGTTTCATTTGTTTACATGGTGGTGTTTTGTAAGCTCCTATATGCTCTATGTATTGCCTGTAGTTGCGTATCTCATCTCTGGGAGAGTGATTGGGAGTATCATTTTGCTGTACTGGGCAATGTTGACTTGTGAAATGATTACATCACTGGTCATGAGGTTAAGCTGGTATCTGTATGAGGCAGTGATATAATTTCCATACTTTGGGCACCTTCTGTTGGATTTTATTGGTAATTACACCCAATCCATAGGGAAGTTAGGGGGAGACACTTCCCCCCGTCCGTTTGTCTCCCTTTTCTCCTTCCGACTAATTACAACAGCTTTCGAGAATTTTGAATATCCTTGGGATGCGCAAGCCAGTGTGCTGTTAGTGCTATGCCTCCTGAATATGTTTCAGGTCTTGTTTAGGGCTACAAAAAGGCTCTTTAAGAGGACCACCCAGAGATCTCCCCCAAAGCTGGATACTCATGGGTGGCACGGCATGTGGGAGCATATGGGCAAGTATCTAGAGAACTTCTCACCGCCAGTGGCTTAGAAGTTCACTCCCGAACAACTACAGAACCCTCATGACGTGACAGAATATTTGAAAGAGAAATGCTGTGACTATCCCAGAGACACACAACTCACTAGACTGTGCTGGGCCCTGGCCAGTATCTACCAAACACTGCTTGATATTATGCAGCACCCTCAGGGGGAAAAGGGGGGAAAGATGGAAAACAGGACAACATGCACCATGTGTACCCAAACCCTGACAACAGACACCGTGGCTGCCCCTACCACGACAACAAGTACCGTGGCTGCCCCAACCCCGGTGACAGATACTGCAGCTAAACCATAGATCCAACCTGTGCCAGTATCAGTCGCCCCTGTACAGAAAAAGAAACACACAAAGAAATCAGTTCGCTTAGCGAGAGATGAAGATGAACCAGGGTCATCGCGAGAACAGGAGGTAGAGGCAGAACCTGAAATAATTACCCGATCCCTATCCATGAGTGAGTTGCGTGACATGTGAAAAGATTTTAGCCGCCACCCAGGTGAGCACATTGTTACCTGGCTGCTCCGATGCTGGGATAATGGGGCCAGCAGTGTGGAATTAGAGGGTAAGGAAGCCAAGCAGTTGGGATCTCTGTCTAGGGAAGGGGGCATCGACAAGGTGATTGGGAGAAAAACACAAGTCCTCAGCCTCTGGAGGCGACTTCTGTTAGGTATAAAGGAAAGATACCCCTTCAGGGATGAAGTTATATGTCACTAAGGCAAGTGGTCCACGATGGAGAGAGGTACCCAGTACCTGAGGGAATTAGCCGTGCTAGAGGTGATTTATAATGATCCAGAAAATGCGCAGTCACCCACAGATCCAGATTAAGTCCAATGAACAAAACCCATGTGGCTGAAGTTTCTACGAAGTGCACCACCAACCTATGCCGACTCATTGGCAGTAATGTCCTGGAGAGAAGCCTATGGACAAACGGTGGATGAATTGGCTGTCCAACTCCGGATTTATGAAGGAAGTCTCTCTTCCTCCCTACGGGCCTGTGTCTTGGCTGTAGAGGAATTGTCCCGAGAGTTCCAGCAATTCAAAGTGGATATGTCCTCCTCCTCACCTGTACAGGCCCGCATCGCAGTTATGGAGAGTAAGCGTTCCTCTGCCCAAAAGAGAGGAGAGAGAAAGTACACACGACGAGCTAACCTGTGGTTTTACCTGCGTGACCATGGAGAGGACATGAGGAAGTGGGATGGAAAACCCACCTCAGTCTTGGATGCATGGGTACAGGAGTTGCGAGAAAAAGCAACCAGGAAAGAGAATTCTTCTTGGAAAACTGCTGCTTCAGTTTCCCGTGAGCAGTCCCCCAGACGCAGTAGAAGGGCTGAACTCATTTCTGATCCCCTTGAAGGGACTTCTGATTCACGTGTGCAGAAAGTGAGTAATGGATATTCTAACCAGGATTAGAGGGGCCCTGCCTCCAGCCGGGTGGAGGAGAGGGACAACCGAGTCTACTGGACAGTGTGGATTCGATGGCCTGTGTGGTGGATTGACCCTGGCTGGATGCCAAGGTGCCCACCAAAGCCGCTCTATCACTCACCCTCCTCAGCTGGAACGGGGGAGAGAAAAATATAATGAAAGGCTCGTGGGTCAAGATAAGGGCAGTTTAATAAAATGATAGCAAAGGTCGCGCGCGAAAGCAAAGAAAAAACAAATGATGTTACTCTCTACTTCCCATCAGCAGGCGATGTCTGGCCACTTCCTGGGAAGCAGGGCTCCAGTACGCGTAGTGCTTGCTCCGGAAGACAAAAATGCCCCCCTCTCTGTCTCCCTTCACTTAGCTTTTATATCTGAGCTGACGTCATATGGTATGGAATATCTGTTTGGTTAGTTTAGGTCAGCTGTCCTGGTTATGTCCCGTCCCAAGATCTTGCCCTGCCCCAGCCTGCCATTGAGGGGAGGGCAAAAATGTTGGAGAGACAGCCTTGATGCTGTGCCAGCACTGCTCAGCAGTAGCCAAAACACTGGTGTGTTATCAACACCTTTCTAGCTACAGAGCTGCAGAGCACAGTGCTATGAGGGCTGCTATAGGGAGTACTAACTCCATCTCAGCCAGACCCAATACAGCCTGGCACATCAGACCCACAGGAATATAAGGCTCTAGTGGACACTGGTGCACAATGTACCCTAATGCCATCAAGATATAAAGGGGCAGAACCCATCTGTATCTCTAGTGTGACAGGGGGATCCCAAGAGCTAACCGTATTGGAAGCTGAAATGAGTCTAACCGGGAATGAGTGGCATAAACACCCCATTGCGACTGGCCCAGAGGCCCCGTGCATCCTTGGTATAGATTATCTCAGGAGGGGGTATTTCAAGGACCCAAAAGGGTACCGTTGGGCCTTTGGTATAGCTGCATTGGAGACGGAGGAGATTGAACAGCTGTCTACCCTGCTGGGTCTCTCCCAAGACCCTTCGGTTGTGGGGTTGCTGAAGGTTGAAGAACAACAGGTGCCAATTGCTACCACGACGGTGCACCAGCGAAAGTATCGCACCAACCGAGACTCCCTGATCCCCATCCATAAGCTGATTTGCCAATTGGAGAGCCAAGGAGTGATCAGCAAGACTCACTCACCCTTTAATAGTCCCATATGGCCTGTGCAGAAATCCAATGGGGAATGGAGACTAACAGTAGATTATCGTGGGCTGAATGAAGTCACGCCACCTCTGAGCGCTGCTGTGCCAGATATGTTAGAGCTTCAATATGAACTGGAATCAAAGGCAGCTAAGTGGTATGCCACAATTGACATTGCTAATGCGTTTTTCTCCATTCCTTTGGCAATGGAGTGCAGGCCTCAGTTTGCTTTCACTTGGAGGGGCGTCCAGTACACCTGGAATCGACTGCCCCAGGGGTGGAAACACAGCCCCACCATTTGCCATGGACTGATCCAGGCTGCACTAGAAAAAGGTGAAGCTCCAGAGCACCTGCAATATATTGATGACATCATCGTATGGGGCAACATGGCAGAAGAAGTTTTTGAGAAAGGGAAGAAAATAATCCAAATCCTTTTGAAGGCTTGTTTTGCCATAAAAGAAAGTAAGGTTAAGGGACCTACACAGGAGATCCAGTTCTTAGGTTTAAAATGGCAAGATGGACATTGTCAGATCCCTGCGGACGTGATCAACAAAATAGCAGCTATGTCCTCACCGACTAATAAAAAGGAAACACAGGCTTTCTTAGGTGTTGTGGGCTTTTGGAGAATGCATATTCCAAATTACAGTCAAATTGTAAGCCCTCTCTACCAAGTTACCCGGAAGAAGAACAATTTTAAATGAGGGCTTGAGCAATGACAAGCCTTTGAACAAATTAAGTGGGAGATTGTTCATGCAGTAGCTCTTGGGCCAGGCCGGACAGGACAAGATATTAAAAATGTGCTCTACACTGTGCCTGGGGAGAATGGCCCTGCCTGGAGCCTTTGGCAGAAAGCACCTGGGGAGACCCGAGGCCGACCCCTGGGGTTTTGGAGTCGGGGATATTGAGGATCCAAGGATCGCTATACTCCAACTGAAAAAGAGTTATTGGCAGCATATGAAGGAGTTCGAGCCGCCTCAGAAGTGGTTGGTACTGAGACACAGCTCCTCTTAGCACCCCGACTGCCAGTGCTGGGCTGGATGTTCAAAGGGAGGGTCTCCTCTACACATCACGCGAATGACGCCACGTGGAGTAAGTAGATTGCACTGATCACACAGCGGGCTCGCATAGGAAACCCCAGTCGCCCAGGAATGTTAGAAGTGATCACGGACTGGCCAGAAGGCAAAGATTTTGGAATGTCACCAGAGGAGAAGGTGGTGCGTGCTGAAGAAGCCCCGCTGTACAGTAAACTTCCAGAAAATGAGAGGCAATATGCCCTGTTCACCGATGGGTCCTGTCGCATTGTGGGAAAACATCGAAGGTGAAAGGCTGCTGTATGGAGTCCTACACGACTAGTCGCAGAAACTGCTGAAGGAGAAGGTGAATTGAGTCAGTTTGCAGAGGTGAAAGCCATCCAGCTAGCGTTAGACATTGCTGAAAGAGAAAA
This sequence comes from Astur gentilis, assembly GCF_929443795.1. Taxonomy (NCBI): domain Eukaryota; kingdom Metazoa; phylum Chordata; class Aves; order Accipitriformes; family Accipitridae; genus Astur; species Astur gentilis. The sequence goes on from NC_064918.1 coordinate 33,261,867, forward strand.
GTGGCCAGTGCTCTGTCTCTGTACTGACTCATGGATGGTGGCCAATGCCCTATGACGGTGGCTACAGCAATGGAAGAAGGGCAATTGGCAGCGCAGAGGTAAACCCATCTGGGCTGCCGCACTGTGGCAAGATATTGCTTTTCAGATAGAGAAGCTAGTGGTAAAAGTACGTCACGTAGATGCTCATGTACCCAAGGGTCAGGCCACTGAGGTACATCAAAACAACGAACAGGTGGATCACGCTGCCAAGATTGAAGTGTCTCAGGTGGACCTGGACTGGCAACGTAGGGGTGAGCTATTTATGGCTCAGTGGGCCCACGATACCTCAGGCCATCAGCGAAGAGATGCACCATATAGATGGGCTCTAGATCGAGGGGTGGACTTGACCATGGACGCTATCGCACAGGTCATCCATGAATGTGAAACATGTGCTGCAATTAAGCAAGCCAGGCGGCAAAAACCCCTGTCGCATGGAGGGCGATGGCTGAAATATAAACAGTGGGAGGCCTGGCAGATTGACTATATCACACTCCCACGAACACGCCAAGGCAAGTGCCATGTGCTTACAATAGTGGAAGCAACCACTGGATGGCTGGAAACATACCCTGTGTCCCATGCCACTGCCCAGAACACTATCCTGGGCCTTGAAGTTAAAATTTTATGGCAACACGGCACCCCAGAAAGAATCGAGTCGGACAACGGGACTCACTTCCGAAACAACCTCATAGACACCTGGGTCAAAGAACATGGCATTGAGTGGGTATATCACATCCCTTATCACGCACCGGCCTCCGGAAAAATCAAACGATACAATGGACTGCTGAAAACTACATTGAGAGCGATGGGGGGTGGAACTTTCAAGCATTGGGATACACATTTAACAAAAGCCACCTGGTTAGTTAATACTAGAGGATCCGACAATCGGGTTGGCCCCGCCCAACCAAGAGTTCCACATACTGTAGAAGGGGATAAAGTCCCTGTAGTGCGCATGAGGAGTATGTTAGGAAAGACAGTCTGGGTTAGTCCTCCCTCAAGCAGAAGCAAACCCATTCAAGGGTTTGTTTTTGCTCAAGGACCTGGGTACACCTGGTGGGTGATGCAGAAGGATGGGGAAGTTCGATGTGTACTTCAGGGAGATTTGATTTTGGGAGAGAATAGCCAGTGAATTGGGCTATATGATATTTAACTGCTAAATAACCTGCCAATGCATGTCATTGTATCTATAGTGTCTATATGCCATATCAAGGGTATTACTGTAAGAATTACCCAAATGACTGCAGGATGGACTTTGAAAATGAGCCAAGTACAACAGCGATAGAACTTGAACTGGCACCCAGCAATTTCCTCAAGATCAACATCTTTGACCTGCAGACCAAGGGCATGAGTTGCACCAAATGTACTAGCCACAAGTTCCAGAGGCAGCGTACAACAACCCAACATCTCACACCATTTCTCTCTTATCCTGAAGAACTGTTACAACAGATAGAGCCCCAAAATCGATGGACACATTAGAGGGATAGCCCATAGGCTAAAGGAACACCGTGTGTGTGTGTGTGAGGTCGGGGGGGAAGTCCATATACTTATATATAAGACAAGGAAAGTAATAGTGGTTGATTGGAAAAATGTAAGATCTGGGCATGATGTAGATGGTATAGAATAAGGGGTGGATAATGTCCTGGATTCAGCTGGGATAGAGTTAATTTTTACAGGAACCTGGGAGGTGGGGGCATAGCCGGGGCAGCTGACCTGGATTAGCCAAGGAGCTATTCCATACCATGTGACATCATGCTCAGTATATAAATGGGGAGCAGGCCGGGGGGTGGTCTCTGCTTTCGGTGGGGGAAGTGGCGGAGCGTCTGGTCCCGGGTGGTGAGCAGTTGCACTGTGCATCACTCTTTTTGTATACTTTTTCATTATTGCCGTTGTTGTTGTTGTAATTTCTTTGTGTTTGTCCCAGTAAACTGCCTTTATCTCAACCCTCGAGGTTCCAGTTTCTTTTTCTTTTGTCTCCTCCGTCTCCTCCCCATCCCACCGGAGGGGGGCGGAGGAGTGAGCAAGCGGCTGCGTGGTCCTTTGTAACCGGCTGGGCTGAAACCACGACACATCGTAAGGTGTCTCTTTTATACCCCAAGATCCTTGCCTTTTTATGTCTTTAATTTTTAAATCCTTTAGGTCATTGTGGAGCGAGTTTGGATCAGTGGGAAACGTTAGGGTGTTTTTAACTTGGTAGCACTTACTATATGGATCTGTAGCTTTATATTTAAGGCAGCTCGTCATCAACAGTCCCCACAGCAGTACATTTCTGCCTCCTCCGTCTACTCGGTTGCTTCGAGCAACGGGGTGTACCATCTTCTTGGCAGCAAATGTATTCTTCAGGGGAGCACTTGTTAGGTTGCCTGGCCTGTCTTATTTTGTAAGCTCTTCAATTTTTGTCTTTTCACTTCCCACAAGTAGCAACTCACTCCCACGACCGGTTTTCTACAATTTATATCAGTTATTATTGTTATGTTAGGGCAAGGTTCGTTAAATGATAACAATATCGTTCGGGATGTATTCCTTTTACAAATATTTCCCACCATTCAATGGAATCCTTCTCAATTTTTCCTAATAAAACCCCTAGGCGTAAGGCCTTGTCAGTCAATTGTCTTTCCTGATCGTGACACTCCTGACAAAACCCCTCTGGGGGAATACCCCTAACGGCAATGACTCCACCACTTTCCCTGACACACTATACACTTACAACATACAAATGGATAGCAATTACAATTTAGATTTACACAGTTGATGATCACAGGTTTACTCATCGGTTCTTTCTCTTTAAAGTAACCTGCAAGTCCTCCGAGTTGTTAGCCACTTCCCAATGAGAAGTGTGGATCGGTCCCTTAACCCGAGTAGCATGGGTCCATCCCTTTTCCGCCATCCGGATGGCTGTATCTGTAGTCAAAAGAACAAGAAACGGACCTTCCCAGTGGGGGTTGAGAAATGTTTCTTTCCACGTTTTTATCAGCACGTGGTCCCCAGGCTCAATTTTATGAATAGGAAATCCCAAGGGGACTGTTTGCTCTATTATTCCTTTCTGGCGGTTGTCTCTCATGACCTTTGCTAAGGTAGTTATGTAGGTATAGATAGATGCATCTTCAACCTTGGGGTGCTGGATTGGTATTCCATGGGAATAAGGCATCCCATATAACATCTCATAGGGAGATAACCTCGTACTAGTCTGGGACCTTGTCCTGATGTTTAATAAAGCTAATGGTAAACATTTAACCCATGACATTTTGGTCTCTATCATTAGCTTCGTTAATTGTGCCTTAATAAGCCCATTCATCCTCTCTACTCTCCCTGAACTCTGTGGATGCCATGGGGTATGGAATTCCCACTTAATTCCTAGAGCCTCTATTGTTTCCTTTAATATTTTGGATGTAAAATGCGTTCCCTGGTGTGAATCAATAGCTATAATCATACCAAATCTGGGAATAACTTCTTCTAGCAAATGTTTAACTACAGTTTTAGTAGTAGCTTTCACAGTGGGATAGGCTTCCACCCAATGGGTAAGCTGGTCTACTATTACCAAAAGATATCAATATCTTCCTACCTTAGGTAACTCTGTAAAATCTACTTGGATCCTCTCAAAAGGTCTGCAGGCCAATTTTCTCCCTCCAAGGGTTTTTGCTCTAAAGTTAGACCTGTTCACTTTTTGACAAGTTAAAGACCCTTGGACCTCTTGTTTTGTCAGATCATATATGCCTATGCACCCATAGTATTTTAAAAATTGATCAGCTAGGGCTTGGGTTCCCCAATGGGTGGTCTGATGTAGTCTAGAAATTATATGTTTAGCATAAGCTTTTGGTAACATTTCCCGTCCATCTGGAAGGATCCATTTATCATCCTTCTGGACAATCCCTAAGGCCTGAAATTTTTGTATTTCCTCTTTAGTAAAGACCTTTTCCTTCTGTTGCCAAAAACCTCGGTATAAAGAACTTATCAACACCAATTTAGTGCAGATAAGCAGACACTTCTTTATTGACGGCCGGGTGCGTGGGTGAGTCCTCTCACAAACCACGCACCCCAAATACCAAAATCACACACCTTATATTGAACCTATTCATTCATATTCATTAGATTTACGAGAAAGATTATACATATCCATTAGATTTCTGGGAAGTCATTAGCATATGTTAATGTCCTTTACGCATGCGCATTGAAGGTCTCTGGTGGTCTTCTAAAGTCCTCTGGTGGTCTTCCACAGTCTTCCTCGCTTTGTCCGATAGTTGACCTCTCAGGTGATTCTGCGCAGTACAACTTTCGCCATCACATATTTGATTACATAAAATACATTCAATGTTAATTCCCAAATTTAACCTTTTCAATGATTGGCCCTCAATCACGTCACTTTATTAATATTCTTATACTAAGACACTCATTGGCTGATTTCACCTGGTTCCACTACCTGTAATGTTGACCAAAGTGGGGTTTCATGCAACAGAACTAAGGTCCATAACGATCTCTCTCAGTTTCTTAAAACAAAACACTACAAAACTAACAAATTGGTCAAAGTTTCTATGGTTAACTAATTTTAAACAATACTTATTCTTTCATTATTGTGCACAGCACATCTTGTATGTTCCTAAATTTCTATGACTATATTGTTGTTATAATCTACTCAAAATCACCTTAAATCTCAAACTTGTTAACTAAGTTCTATATATTTTTATTACTTGTTATCTAAATCCTAAATGTTCCTACTAAATGATTTTGGCCAATTCTTCTGACCTTGGTACCGGGTTCTACAAAGGGTTTCACAGCAGCTGCCGGTTGTTAATCAAATGTGCAAAATACAATAGAGATACTTTTACTAAACCACTTCTTACTATTTTAACTATGATCAAATCAATAATAAATCAAAGCTACTGAATAATTAATAACAAATAATATAATCAATAACAATCAATAACCAATCAGTAACAATTCCCCCCTTTGAAAGTGTTGAAAATTATTTCAATACTTTCGCCTTAACTACATAACATTTCTCTACTATTATTTTGAAAGTCAATATTTGTTTCGGCATATTGTGGTGGTGGACTGTATTCTGGTGGAACAGTTGGTACCTCTCTCATGATCATGCGATTGACCGCAATTCTATTGCTAAATTGTTTCTTTAGACAAAGATAGGTCAGCATGATCATCAAAAAGACAATCAGTAACAGAAACAAAGTTTTAATTATGGATTTTAACCAAGAACTCAAATTCCACCCTAATCCACTAAAAATTTTTCCAAGCCAATCCTTTGACATATCTTCTCGAATGGTCTCAGTTTTCTCTTCAACTTTACTCAATAAATCCAGATCATGTTCTATGTCTTGAGTAACATTAGGAATATGAATACAACAGTGGTCCGATCTATTCTTGAGGTATCCGCACACTCCATGTTCTTTAAGTAAGAGTAGGTCTAAAGCCATTCTATTTTGAAGAGTCATCCTGGAAGTTGCCTGCAATTGTATATTTAAATCTTTAAACCCTTTCTTTGTAATGTTTGCCAATTTTTCTACTTGACCTGTTAAATGATAAAGCCATTCCCTGTTTCTATATGTTGCTATAGGATTCAAAAGTGATTCAAGAGCCCAGCCAATTTTTACTCCTGTTGATGGTTTGTTCCATATATCATCATCTGTTTCAGACCTCTTGGTCCGTTTCAATCTTAAATTCTCCAAGGACCCTTTAAATGGTGATTTCTTCCAAATCGGGCACAATGTTGGCATGCCCAAAATAATTTGTTTTACCGTACTGTCTAATGATAACTGAGTGGTCCAGGTTCCATCACTTAGTGCCCAAACCAAATGTCCTGGACTCTGAATAGTAGTTTTTCTACAACTGAAAAAGGTTCCCCTTTTAGGCGTAAATGCTTCAGTCAATTTGAGATCATTTTTAAGTCCCCTACACAAGCAGCCATATTTTAGGGCCGCAGCTAAGGGAGGAATTCTTTCTATTTCTGGGTCCGTGGTACTACAATTGTAAATTTTTTCACATTTCCACCAAGATACTATCTTCTCCTTTATCCCTAATGTACTCTGTCTGTCATTTACAGATGGCCAGGCTGTAAAAAGTGATCCGTCCCACATAATACACCAAGAAGTTTTGGCCATATATTGAAATTGAGACATTATGGCCATAGACCATATCGAATCCCAATTAACTGTGTTTTCTAGGATAGTCTGATTAGCCTCATTACATTTCCATTCCATAATGCTCCAACTCCCATTAGTTTTGACTTGTACATCATAAGAACACCAACCCCTAGGACTGCCCATAACAAACATGTCTCCTATAGGAGAGGCTGGTGTAAATTGATGATTCAATAATTTCCGACAATCTTCCTCTCTGCCCATCCATTTCCATTGTTTTCTAATGACCTTTACCTGCTTGGACCACTGTGTCACTGGCACTTGTTTACAATGCGTGGTTCTGTTTTTATGTTCCAGGGTGGTCAAATTCATAGTTAAAATTCCCCAAGGGATAGATTCCCCCACTGCTCTTGGTATTGGTAAGCAAGCAGTGATCTGAGTGACATTTTGTAAATGGGCAAATCCTCTAATTAATCCCAACATCAAATTTTCTTCAGCCGATTTTCTTGGAATGTCAATCAATTGTTCTGTTTCTATTTGTCTTTTGTTCCTATTCATCAGTTCCATCCAGGTCCCTACCAACATCATCTGCCAAACCAACATAAAAAGAACAATCACAAATTGATATGAAAGATTAAACATGTTTTAGAGTCAGTTTCAAAGTCTTTGGGTCACGACTAATGATTTTCCATGTAGCAGGCGCCTTCTTCACTCGAGTGTAGTGGATCCAGGCGTCTGATTCAGCAATCTTGATTGCCGTAAATGTGGTTAACAGTACCTGGAAGGGTCCTTTCCAGCGTTCTTGCAAAGGTTCTGAAGCCCACGTTTTCACGTAGACATAATCTCCTGGTTGGAAGTCATGGACCGGAGCTTCCAGGGTTACTGGTCTATTCCACACCACTGCTCTCCGAATTACAGTCAAATTTTTTCCTAGGGAAAGCAAATAGTTATACACATCTTGTTTTCCTTTTATATACATGTTTGGGTTTGGTTCTGGGGACTCATAAGTTTTCCCATACAACAATTCATAAGAACTGACTGAGGTTCCACTCTGTGGCTGTACTCTGATTCGTAGTAATGCCAATGGAAGTGCTTGAGGCCATTTTAAATTAGTCTCTTGACAAATTTTACTTATTTGCCTTTTTAGAGTTTGATTCATTCTTTCTACTTTCCCACTGGATTGTGGCCTCCATGGGGTATGCAAATCCCACGTGATACCCAAAATTTTACTAACATTTTGGGTTACCTCTGCAACAAAGTGTGGACCTCTGTCAGAAGACATTCCAATAGGAACTCCAAACCTTGGAATTATTTCTTGTAGTAACCACTTTACTACTTCCTTTGCTTGTGTGGAGCGACAGGGAAGAGCTTCTGGCCATCCTGTAAAGGTATCAACCCGCACCAGGATGTAGCGATACCCATTTTGTCTAGGCAATTCTGAAAAATCTACTTGCCAATAATCTCCAGGCTCTGTACCAGATTTTATTCGACCAATTTGAACCTTTTTCCTGATCACTGGATTATTCCTTAAACATACTTCACATTTCGCAGTTATCATTTTTACCATTCCTAACATTTTGAGCGATACTACCTGTTTTTGTAAAGAAGTTACTAAAGCTTCCACTCCCCAGTGACATTCCTGATGCTTTGTTTGAATTATTTCTCTCATCAGAATAGGTGGAAGTACCACCTGTCCTTTAGGTGTTACCCACCATCCGGCTTGGTTTTTCTTCACATTTAATAATTGGCCTAGCTTGTCATCCTCCTCTGAATATTTTGGTTCCTCCCTAGGAAGGGTTACTGTTTTGGAGGGAATTAGTGCCATTTGAAATGCTCGTTCCTTTGCTATCTTTCTTGCCGCTCTATCGGCAAAATTATTTCCAACAATCTCTTTTGTGTTTCCAATTTGGTGGGCTTTACAGTGCATGATTGCTACCTGTTCTGGTTTTTGAACTGCCTGTAATAATCGTAAAATTTCATTTTGATGCTTGATATTTGATCCCTGAGAGGACAATAATCCTCTTTCTTTCCACAATGCTCCATGGACATGTACCACTCCAAAGGCATACTTTGAGTCTGTCCAAATATTTACTTTCTTCTTTTCGCTGAGTTCCAAAGCTCGAATCAAAGCAATAAGTTCTGCTTTCTGAGCTGAGGTATTACTTGGCAATGCTTTTGCTTCTATAACTGTAGTATCTGTTGTTACCGCATATCCAGCGTATCGGACTCCTTGTTCCACGAAGCTGTTACCATCAGTATACAATTCCCAGTCCGGTTGCTCCAATGGTACATCCTTCAGATCTTCACAACTGGAATAAACGTACTCAATAGCAGCCAAGCAATCATGTTCCAATGGTCCTTCTTCCTGTATAGAACTTAAAAACACTGCTGGATTTACCAGGTTAGTAGTTTTTAAAATTACATCATCTTTTTGTGTTAATATTACCTGGTATTTCATCATTCTGCTCGGAGATAGCCAGTGTCCCCCCTTTTGTTCTAAAACAGTTTTCACCATGTGTGGGACATAAACTGTCATTGTTTTTCCCAAAGTCAATTTCCGAGCTTCTTGTATGATCATTACCGTTGCAGCTACTGCTCGAAGGCAATTTGGCCACCCTTTACTCACTGTGTCCAACTGCTTGGAGAAATATCCAACTGGTCGTTTCCAGCTTCCCATCTTCTGGGTTAACACACCAAGTGCCAAGCGTTGTCTTTCATGGACGAACAGCTGAAAATCTTTGGTTAAATCAGGGAGGCCTAGAGCAGGTGCAGACATTAAAGCACGTTTTAACTCCATAAAGGCCCTTTGCTTTTTTGGACCCCACACAAAAGGAGAGTTCTTTAGGGCTTCATACAACTGTCTAGCTATTAGACCGTAGTTCATGATCCAGAGACGACACCACCCGGCCATTCCCAAGAATGCTCTAAGTTCATGGATGTTTTTCGGCTCGGGTATACTGCAAATAGTCTCTTTGCGATCCTTTCCCAATTTTCGCTGTCCTTTTGAAATCTCAAAGTCCAGATATATCACAGTCTGACATGCTATGTGAGCTTTCTTTCTGGATACTTTGTACCCATTTAGTCCCAGAAAATTTAAGAGATCAATGGTTACCTGTAGGCAGGTAAATCTTTCTTCTGTAGCAATCAAGATGACATCCACATATTGTAGAAGCAAATGTTCAGGTCTTGGCTTGTCCTGTTTCCAGATTTCGAGCTCTTTTGCCAGCTGGTTTCCAAAAATTGTCGGGCTATTTTTAAATCCTTGGGGTAGTCGTGTCCATGTCAACTGCATCTTACGCCCAGTTTGTGGATTTTCCCATTCAAAAGCAAACAACTTTCTGCTTTCTTTTTCCAAGGGTATACAGAAAAAAGTATCTTTTAAATCAAGCACTGTAAACCACTGATGAGTCTCCTCTAATGCTGTTAACAATGTATAAGGATTTGCTACCACAGGGTATATATCCTTAACTATTTGATTCACCGCTCTCAAATCTTGCACCAACCTATATTCGCCGGAGGGTTTCTTGACTGGTAAAATAGGAGTATTATATTCTGACTCACATTACTCCAAAATTTTGTACTTTAAAAATTTGTCGATCAACTTCTTCAGCTCCTGCCTAACTTCTGGCTTAATCGGATATTGTTTAATCTTTACTGTTCCTGCATCTTCCTTTAAATCTATTTTTACAGGTGCTGCTAACTTTGATTTACCAGGAATATCTGTCTCCCACACTGTAGGAATTACTGCAGAATCCACCTCTGGTGGAATTTCCTGCACCTCCACCTTCTCTTGTATCATCAGGATTTCTCCTGTTTTTGACTCAGGTATTTTTAAAAAGAGTTCTCCGTCCTCAAACACAATTTGTGCATTTAATTTAGATAACAAATCCCTTCCTAACAAGGGTATTGGGCATTCTGGTACATACAAAAATTCGTGTGTAATTATTTTATTTCCAAATTTCAAATCCAGAGGTTGCAGGAATGGTCTATTTTCTTCTTTCCCTGTTGCTCCTATTATGTTTGCTGGTTTTGTTCCAATTTTTCCTTTACAAGTATTTAATACCAAAAATGTCGCTCCTGTATTGACTAGGAATTCAACTTCTTTTTCTCCCAGCTTAATTATAACCAGAGGTTCAGCTGGGTTCCCCTCCGGTCCCCTTCATTCATCCAAAACCATCATTCTGGCTACCTCCTTACGAATATTTCCTCCTGAACATTGCTCATTTTTAGGACAATCTCTTTTCCAATGTCCTTCCTCTCTACACAAAGCACACTGATTTACTCCTAAGGGGGTGTTAAAATTCCGATTGCTAAAATTCCTAAATCCGTCTCGTCCACCGACACCTCGTCCTCTGCCTCTACCTCGTCCTCTGTCTGATGTTCCTGTTATTACGGCCAGTAATCTATTTTCTCTGGTTCTCCTTTCCTCCTTTTCTCTGTTATTATATACTTTCCAGGCTGCTTCCAACATTTTATTCAAACTCCTTGAATCCTCTCCCTCCAGCTTCTGAAGTTTCTTTCTTATATCTGGTGCCGACTGTCCCATGAAAATCAAAGCCAACTGTATCTGGGCTGCCTCTGTATCCACTCTTAAATCAGTATATTTTCTGGCAGCTTCCTTCAGCCTTTCCAGAAACACTGAGGGAGATTCATTCTTATCTTATCTCACCTCATATATTTTAGACCAATTCAGAGATTTAGGCATAGCATGTATAACTCCATATAAAATGCATTTCTGATATCGTCTCAGCTTTTCCCTATGCTCCACATTATTCGGATCCCACTGCGGATCCCCAGATGTGTAGGGATTGGCGCTCGGAAGATCTCGCGATGTACGGAAAGAGAACGGTTAAAGGAGGCGGGATGACCGACAGACAGTATATAAGGGCTTGACGCAGTTGAATAAACGCCATTTGCAGCATCCTCATATTGGTGTCAGTGCTCTGTGGCCCAGGGTATGATGAACCCTGTGCCGAGTCCCACGGGGTGATCAGACGAATGTCTACAAGTGGTGACCCCGACGTGATTGGACATCGGCGGATTACGCAGGGCGTAATCGAAGGCCTGGCCAGGCATGGAAGCGGTCCTGAAGGTGTTGGACTCGTGCTCTAGAGAGGTAAAGATCCCTATGGGACAGAAAGAAGCGAAAGCTTGCCTAGAGCGGCTCCAGAAAGAGGGAGCGATAGAGCGCCCGGGGGACATATTGTCTCCTGAGTGCTGGCCGAAATGCACCGCGGCTTTAGCGGAGCGGGCTATGGCGACGCAGCATGGTCCGGAGTTAAAGACGTGGGGGCGGATTAGGGCGATTTTGAGGAAAGTGCGGGAGGAGAGCTTAACATGGAAGGAAGCGAAGAGATTGATGCAGGCGCAGGCGGATCGGGGCGTACAGGCGGATGGGGAGGCGCAGACAGAAGGGCTAACGGAGGTAGCGGAGCAGACGCCTCTGGTGCTCCCAGTGCAGCCGTCGGCACCGGCCGAACCACCGGGATACCCTTGGGAGGAGTTGGGACGGGAGCGTGAACGGGCAAGAGAGGAGGAGCGGGAGAAAGAGCGACGGTTAATTCAGGAGGCAGAGGAACGAGTGGCTGAGCAAAGGAAACGGGAGAAGGAGAGGCAGAGACTAGAGGAGGCAGAGAGGGCTGTGATGAAGGGATCAGAAAAGGAGCAGGTAGAGGAGGGAGCGGTTCCCCTGTATGATCCGGAGGATTGGGTGCCGGGACGTGTTTTGCGAACCGTGCCACAAGCGCACCCTAAGATGGCGCCGACATCCGCTCTCTCCCCGGATGTCTCTCCGGAAGTCGGGAGAGGCGGAGCACGGCCAAAGGAAGGAGGAAGGAAAGCCAGGACACTCCCACTTCCGCGCGTAGCGGAAGAGGAGGAGAGTGGGCCGGACTCAATCGAGAGGTTGGCTCAACGGTTAGAGGAGGCGTGGCAACTGGTGGGCGGAAACCGCTGTCGTCCGCCACATGCAGCGATAAGACAAAAAACTATTTCCGGCTGTAAGGCGCAGTCGGCAGCAGCCAGTGAAAAGGCAACGCCTATGTCTTTAACACCTGCGCCCGACCCAGCTACAGATCCGCTGCAGATGCTGCAGCGAGTAGTAGAGGAGTTGCAGGAGCAGGTGAAGCAGCAGCGGGAGCTGCTACAAGCAGCTGGGGAACAGAAAGGAGTCCCCAATTCACCAAAGGTCACGTTGCCGGACTGGAAAATTGTAGCAAAGGAATGTGTTATGGACGGCATACGTTTTGAAGGACCCCCTCTAGTTTGCCCAGTCCGAGCTGGTCCAGGCGGTGTAGGGGTGGAGTGGTCTCCGTTGGATAGCAAGCTTTTGCAACAAGTGAAGAAGGCCGTGGATGATTACGGCTTAGGACATCCCATGACAGGCTCTCTTTTAGATGTGGTTTTTTCAGGTTCACTGACTCCCTGGGATTCGCGACAGTTTTGTAGTATGATTTTGACTCCCACCTTTTTCTTGATTTGGAAAGAAGCTTGGACAAACAGATTACAGGCAGCACTAGTTGAGGCCCAACAAGAAAGACCCAACCCATTAGCTAATTCGTCAGTACAGCGTCTGCGAGGGTCAGACCCTGGTCAGCTGACACCGCAGCAACAGGCGGGGCAACTTACAGCTAGGGAATTGACAACGTCGACGCGGGCAGCGCGTGCAGCCTTGACAGCTGTTGCACCCCTGATGACTCCGAAGGAGCCATGGACGAAAATCAAGCAAGGGGTAGCAGAGGAATTTCCAAAATTTTGTGACCGGTTACAGGGAGCCATAGAGCAGGCGCATATCCCTGATTCAGCTAAAGGACCAGTGTTGTTGGAGTGTGTTAGACAGCAGGCGAATGAAACTACAAAAGCGATCTTACGGACAGTGCCTCTGGGGGCATCCCTTGGAGCGATGGTAGAGGCAGTATTGAAGAAGCAGCAGGAGGTTCCTGATTCAGTGGTGCAGTCAGTTGTGGCTGCAGTAAAGGCTCCGGAGCGAAGAGGTAGCTCCGGACAGGTGGTTTGCTACCGTTGTGGTCGCAAAGGGCATAAGAGAGATCAATGCAAGGCAGAGAAGCGTGAGTCAGGAGGTCCTCCGGGGCCTTGTTGGAAATGCGGACAAACAGGACATCTGGCAAAGACCTGCCAAGCGGGAAACGGCTCTCGGGGGAGGCAGCGGGGCATGCCTCCCTCCACCTCACAAGCGCCCCACAACGCGTCCTCCGCAACGGCGACGGAGCAGTCGCGGAGCCCCAAGTGGCCTTGGTGTTAGATTGCTGGAACAGGCCACATGTACAGGTCTGTATAAGGATTGTGGCCGACAACATCACACCACGTGAGCTGTGGTGTTCTGCACTCGTGGATACGGGTGCTGATGTCTCTTGTCTTCCTCATGGAATGTGGCCAGATTCTTGGCCTACTGTACAAAGCCGCTTAGAAGGACTGGGTGGTAACTCTCTGTCGGAACATTCACTGCTGGCCTGTTGGATTTCTGCCCAGGACTCCGACGGGTCAGTCTTGGTTGCTAATGTCAGACCGCATAAGGCACAGGTGTCTGAGCCTTTACTTGGCCGTGACGTGTTGCAACAATGGGGTGTCCGCTTGTCAAATTTTTGAGTGGGGCCACTGTCTACCTGATGCGCCGCGAGCTTGCGGTATGTATGAAGTGGAAAACCACTGATCCGGTTTGGGTAGAACAGTGGCCCCTCACGCAAAAAAAATTGCAAGCGGCGACTGAAATTGTAAATAGAGAACTCAAAAAGGGACACCTTGTTGAGAGCACTAGTCCATGGAATACACCCATTTTTGTTATCCCAAAGAAGGACAAGAACAAATGGCGGCTACTACAGGACTTGCGGGCCATCAATGCGGTATTAGAAGACATGGGGCCTTTGCAACCCGGCCTACCTATTCCTTCTGCTCTGCCAGATGGCTGGCCAATTTTGATCATGGACATTAAAGATTGTTTTTTCTCTATTCCGTTGGCAGAGGAAGACCAAGAAAAGTTTGCTTTTACACTCCCAGCAACCAACCTGGCTGAACCAGCAAAGCGGTATCAGTGGACAGTTTTGCCGCAAGGCATGAAGAATTCACCAACCTTGTGTCAAAGGGCAGTGGCCCTTGCCTTGCAGCCGGTAAGGCAAAACAATTCTCAGTTGGTCATCTATCACTACATGGATGATATTTTGGTGGCAGCGCCTTCAGAGGAGTCCCTGCGTTCTGGTGAGCAACAAATTTTACAGGCTCTGCAGGCGGAAGGCCTAGAAGTGCAAGAGGCTAAGACGCAGAAAGGGCCAGCCTGTAAGTATTTAGGACTCAGCATTGGCCCTCATGCAGTCCGAGCACAACAGCAGATCTTGGAGCCAGTCGTTAATACTTTGCATGACATACAGAAATTAGTTGGAGCTTTGCAGTGGTTAAATGGTGTCTTGCCCATTCCCCCCGATTGGATGAGTCCTCTATATGAGCTCTTGAGAGGACACCACCCGTGGGAGAAAAGGACTTTGACTCAGGAAGCAAAGAACTCATTGAATAGGATTGCAGAACTCATGAGTGTAGAAAGCTTGCACAGATGGCAGCCAAAAGAACCATTGCAACTGTATTTGAGCCTGACAAAGAAGGGTGCTATTGGACTAGTAGGCCAAGGTGAACCCTCGAAGCCTAGGGCTCTATGGTGGATTACATCCACCCAGATAAAAACGGCTTTTCAAGCCTATTCAAAGGCACTGGCATTGTTGATTTTGCGGGGACGCGAAGTGACCCGTAGAGTGTTCGGGAAAGAGCCAGACAGAATCTGGCTGCCGGTACGTGCGGAAACATGGCAAAGGAACCTGAGCCAACAGGACGAACTGGCTTTGGCCTTTGAGGGCTTTGTGGGACAGCTAGCGTATGGGCCCACTCTGGAGGCAAAGACCTTTTTGCCATTGCTGTGTCTAAAGCCAGTCCTACGCATCAGTGAACAACCGGTGCAAGGTCCTACTCTGTTTACAGATGCTTCTTCACAGACGCAGCAAGCAGTAGTTGTGTGGCAAGAAGGCACTGATTGGAAAAGAATGGTGTACCAGGATGAGTCATGCTCAGTGCAGAAACTCGAAGCCCATGGGATTCGCATGGCTCTTTGCTTGTTTCCTGAACAGCCCTCGAACATCGTGACAGATTCGATATATGTGGCGAAACTGATACACACTATGACAGAATCTGGCTGGCCTATTTCAGAGGTAGCCGTCATGTTGGAAGCAGCGCTTACGCGACGATCTGCGCCCGTATCAATTATTCATGTGACAGCGCACACGAAGCATTCAGGGTTCTATTATGATGGAAATCGTCGCGCTGACCTAGCTGCTCGTCAGGTGAACACTCTACAGCAGGCCCGGCAGTTACACCATGACTTACACATTGGAGCAAAGGCACTGTCACGGCACTGTGACATTCCCTTACACCAGGCACGGGACGTTGTGGCTACTTGTCCTCACTGTCAGCATTCTCCTTTGTGGCTCGCGGGAGTGAATCCGCGGGGGCTAGAGCCCTCGGAGTTATGGCAAACTGATTTCACCATGTATCCACCCTTTCAGCCATCCCCTCACATTGCGGTTACCATCGACACCTGCAGTGGCGTTCTCGTTGCGACTCTCCACAGAAAGGTCACGGCCCGTGCTGCGCAACAACATTGGCTGACTGCCATGGCGTGGTTAGGTTGCCCACGCACTATCAAAACAGATAATGGGTCCTGTTTTATCGCAGCTTCTACCCAACAGTGGGCAAATCGTTGGGGAATCCGTCTGCTTCACGGTATTCCCTATAACAGTCAGGGACAGGCCATTGTAGAACGCGCACATCGCACATTAAAAGCCAAGCTTGATGTTCTTAGGGAGGGGGAGCAGGTATCCCAAGAGACAGACCCTCTTGACCACAAAAATCATCAGCAACAAAATCCCAAATGCCGACGTTCTGCTCGTGAGACCCCTGTGCACCATAATGCACGGTTGTTGGCTTTAGCGCTATTTGCACTCAATCAGTTTGCCCGTGGTACAGAGTCACAGAGTCCAATGCAGAAGCATTGGCAACAGGCGATAAGGGGAGTAGGGCCAGCAGTATTGGTCCGTGACCCAGAAACAGGAAAGTGGGAAGGTGGGTGGCGCTTGGTGACACAGGGAAGAGGGTATACTGCAGTACAATCATCAGAGCACCCAGACTCACGCGTGCGCTGGGTGCTGGCACGGTGGTTGAAACCAGACCTCAGTCAATAACGACTTATTGTGAGTTATTTTGCAGGATGCCGTTCAAAAGATCGTCTGAGTGCCTGCACTGTGGTTGCTGCGACCCTTGGGTGCTTGTCAAGTGTGACCGCTGTGGACAACAACTCTGGAGACGCACCAGCCGAGCATCAAAATGGTGTGACCGATGTTTTGAACACCGCAGATCCACTTTACAGCAACCGCTGTGTGTACCCCACAAGCAGGGGACTATGATATGCTTTTGGACAAAGCCAATCTGTTACAGGAGGCAGGTGACAGTGGCTTGACAATCTCCTCTCGTCGACCTGGCAATGGCTCCTGTCTTTGATTGACTGGAAAACGTTGGCCCTGCTTGGAATCCTTTTGGTTGTGGTGGTTATCATGGTTTGTTGTGGGATACCAGCACTGACTGTTTGCGTGCGGAGACTCTTTATACAGAGTGCGGGTACCGACCAGTACGCACGAATTACCATGAGTTGGTGGAATCGCGCTTATAGCTGTAACGCCAGTTTGTACCGTCGGTCATCCGCCATAGGGAGGGGGAACTTGTAGGGATTGGCGCTCGGAAGATCTCGCGATGTACGGAAAGAGAACGGTTAAAGGAGGCGGGATGACCGACAGACAGTATATAAGGGCTTGACGCAGTTGAATAAACGCCATTTGCAGCATCCTCATATTGGTGTCAGTGCTCTGTGGCCCAGGGTATGATGAACCCTGTGCCGAGTCCCACGGGGTAATCAGACGAATGTCTACACAGATGGAAAATTCTGCTCTAATGTTCCACCTGTTATCCCACTCAGTACAGCCACTTCTGCCTGTGCTTTGCCAGTCTTTAGTACCATCTGTTTCTCTGTGTCATCCAACAAATTATCCAGAATCACCTGTAAATCACTCCAGTCCGGATTTTGTGTTCTGATTATAGTATCCACTACTCTACCTACTCTCTCTGGATCTTCTCTATATATTCCGGCTGCCTGCTTCCAAGCCATCAAATATGTAACCGAAAAAGGCACTTTTACATACACCGGCCCGTCACTACCAACTCCCTGCCGCAAAGGAGCTATTGTTTGTGCCTGCTGTCGGGTCCTTCGAGAAATGGGGGTATGGATTACAACTTCAGACGGTCCTTCTCCCACATCCTCTATTCCACTACTTTCCGGTTCTTCTATTTGCTCCCTATGTTCTTGATACCAATTCCTTCCTCTCCTAGGAGGGGATATATCCAAGTCTGGCCCTTCATCTTCTCTAGAGACAGTTATTCCCTTTAAACACTCTTTTCCAGTATCACACGCCAAACAACATTTCTTCTCCTTCTTGTTCTCAGACTTTATAGTCATCACCAAATTGTCTCTATTAGTTAGCTTACATTCATCCTTCCAATCCCGTCTCTGCCTTAAGTAAAAAAATAAATCCACATATGGTATTTCATTCCATTTCCCTTCCCTTCTACAAAACAACATTAACTGCATAATGGTGTTATAATTCAGTGTCCCATTCATGGGCCACCTTTCCTGGTCCTCTAATGTATACAGAGGCCACCAATGATTACAGTATTCAATCATTTGATTTTTCCGCAAATCATCCTGAAAATCTTTCCAATGTGCTAATAAACATCCTAAAGGAGAAGTTCTTGGTATCTTTCCATCAGTGGACAAATTTCCCATACTCTTACTCTTAAATAGTTTGGCCAATGCCATTTTGTTTATACCCAATACCAAGTAGGTAATATATATATCAAATATCAGAAAATCAATGATCAATTTACCAAACCAAATATCAAATGCCAAACATCAATTATAAATTTCAAATGTGAATCAAATACCCGGTAATAAACACAAATATTGTTGCCATGTAATGGAGTCCACCTGCTTGCCTAGGGCACGGATAAAGCCGACTTCCCTAGGCAAGAGTCATAACCAATATCCCCTGGCAAATTATTAACCAACAGGACGTATTCACTCTTTATAACTTCCAGCCTCAGTCTAAGCTATACCATACGATACAATTGAATCTATTACTTCATTCTTCCAAATTCCACGCTCGTTTCGTGCACGTCTCACACTTATGACACTCACACTTGCACCTTTCCACAATTGTCAGTTCAAACAAAGGTATATAACATACTATAACACAATTCTTAATTCTGATTTGTGATACTTCCAAATATACTAAATATTTCGCAAAAGTACACATTTACTCTTAAAGGTTCCTTGAGATTAGGATTCAAAACCAAAAGTTTCCAAAATGCTTTTGAAGCTGGGACTCTAACCCAAAGTCTTCAAAAGTTGTGGGACTCCAACCCACTCCCAAATTGTCCAACCCAGCAATAGCTTTCGCTTATGTGTTATGGGCAGACGCCTAGGCTTCCACTTCTATCAGGATCCTTTAGTCCAACCCTGCGCAGCTTTCGCCGCGTCTGACAGGCAGACGATACAGTGGGACTCTAACCCACCGGTGGGACTCTAACCCACTCTAGTGGGACTCTAACCCACCTTTCTTTAGTGTTTCAAAAGAAGTGTCTTACCAAATCCAGGGGACGTCGCAAAGAGCCTTGTGGATCGGGGATCGATGGGTATCCCCGAGAAATCCTCGGCGCCGGCTGGAACCAATCAGGTCCCCGACTCCTCCGGTCTCTCTCAGAGAGGTCCCATCTGGGTCGCCAGAAACTGTTGCCAAAAACCTCGGAATAAAGAACTTATCAACACCAATTTAGTGCAGATAAGCAGACACTTCTTTATTGACGGCCGGGTGCGTGGGTGAGTCCTCTCACAAACCACGCACCCCAAATACCAAAATCACACACCTTATATTGAACCTATTCATTCATATTCATTAGATTTACGAGAAAGATTATACATATCCATTAGATTTCTGGGAAGTCATTAGCATATGTTAATGTCCTTTACGCATGCGCATTGAAGGTCTCTGGTGGTCTTCTAAAGTCCTCTGGTGGTCTTCCACAGTCTTCCTCGCTTTGTCCGATAGTTGACCTCTCAGGTGATTCTGCGCAGTACAACTTTCGCCATCACATATTTGATTACATAAAATACATTCAATGTTAATTCCCAAATTTAACCTTTTCAATGATTGGCCCTCAATCACGTCACTTTATTAATATTCTTATACTAAGACACTCATTGGCTGATTTCACCTGGTTCCACTACCTGTAATGTTGACCAAAGTGGGGTTTCATGCAACAGAACTAAGGTCCATAACGATCTCTCTCAGTTTCTTAAAACAAAACACTACAAAACTAACAAATTGGTCAAAGTTTCTATGGTTAACTAATTTTAAACAATACTTATTCTTTCATTATTGTGCACAGCACATCTTGTATGTTCCTAAATTTCTATGACTATATTGTTGTTATAATCTACTCAAAATCACCTTAAATCTCAAACTTGTTAACTAAGTTCTATATATTTTTATTACTTGTTATCTAAATCCTAAATGTTCCTACTAAATGATTTTGGCCAATTCTTCTGACCTTGGTACTGGGTTCTACAAAGGGTTTCACAGCAGCTGCCGGTTGTTAATCAAATGTGCAAAATACAATAGAGATACTTTTACTAAACCACTTCTTACTATTTTAACTATGATCAAATCAATAATAAATCAAAGCTACTGAATAATTAATAACAAATAATATAATCAATAACAATCAATAACCAATCAGTAACACTTCTGCTCAGTTAAGGTTTTAATGGGCATTGCTTCTATCTCTTGGGTGGCTGAGGTTGCCTTCTTTGCTTCATAGTCAGCCCGGTTATTTCCTCTGGTATAAAAATCCTGTCCCTTTTGGTGCCCTTTTACATGCACTACTGCTACCTGTTCTGGTTCTCTGATTGCAATAAGAATTTGCCTTATTAATTCTTCGTGGATCAAACCCTTACCCTGGGTATTGATAAGTCCTCGCTCTTCCCAAATTTTCCCAAAAATATGTACTACCCCAAAGGCATATTTTGAATTTGTAAATATGGTTCCTACTTTTCCTTTTAGCCTTTGCGAAGCCTTTAATAATGCGTATAATTCACAGGCTTGCGCTGACCAGCTAGGGCTAAGGGGGCCTGACTCCAGTACTGTTTCCTTTTTCCCATCTATTATTGCATATCCTGATTTCCTTTTTCCCTCCTCCATCCGTGAGGAGCCATCAACAAACCATTTTTCTCCTTCAATTAATTCCTCTTCCTCTAAATCCTCCCAGATCTTGGTTTGAGTACTCATGTATGAGTAAATCATCTATGTGCCCATACAAAAAACTGGGCTGGGTTTTGTGCCGAGGTAGTTTTTAGTTGTAAATTGGGAGAATGAAGTAAGATTGCTTCGTATTTTAGCAATCTACTATCAGTCAGCCACTTTTCTGCCTTTTGATGTAAAATTCCCCTAACGTTATGGGGAGCATACACTTCTAATTTTCCCCCGAAGGTTACCTTGGTTGCTTCTTTTACCATCAAAGCTACAGCTACTATAGCTTGTAAACACGTAGGCCACCCTCTACTCACAGGCTCTAAAAGTTTAGAAAAGTATCCTATCGGTTTTTTCTGCCCTGCCCAATCCTGTGCTAGTACTCCGTATGCCGTGTGATTATCTGCTTCAACAAATAAATAGAACTGTCTCTTTAAATTCGGTAAGCTCAAAACCGGGGCCGTTATCAAATCCTCTTTTACTGTATTCAACTGTTCTTCATCTTTACTTGTCCACCAAATTTTATCACGGGTTAATTTTTCATATAAAAATTTTACTTTACTACTATAATTTTCAATCCATTGTCTACAATAGCCCAAAAGTCCTAACAGCTGCCAAACCTGCCTCTTAGTTTTTGGAGGTGGTAAACTTAAGATTCCTTCCACCCGATCAGGATCAAGTTTCTTGGTTCCCTGGCTTAGCCAGTGGCCTAAGTATTTCACTTCTGACTCAGCAAACTGAAGTTTTGATTTAGAAACCTTAAGCCCGACATCCCCAAAAAAATTCAGTAACTTTATCGTGCTTTCTCTAATTTCTTTTTCATTAGTTCCTGCCACTAATAAATCATCCACATATTGTAAAAGCTTAATCCTTGGGGGTAGGGTAAATTGCTTTAATATGGCTTCTAAGGCTTGCCCGAACAGTTTAGGTGACTCCGTAAACCCCTGGGGCAACATTGTCCATCTTAACTGCTGTTTCCTACCCGTATCAGGGACTTCCCATTCAAAGGCAAAATAGTCTCTACTGCTTTCATCAAGGGGGCAGGCCCAAAAGGCGTCTTTCAAATCTACCACACTATACCAAGTGTAATCTGAGGAGATTTGATTCAATAGTGTGTGAGGATTAGCGACTACTGGGAACCGGGTGACTGTATGGCTATTTACAGCTTGTAGATCTTGAACTAACCGGAATGACCCGTCAGGCTTTTTGACAGGTAATATGGGGGTATTATGGGGTGACATACAAGGTTCTAAGGTTCTTTTATGTATTAAACTTTGTATTATGGGTTTTAAACCTTTTCTTCCTTCCACGGACAACGAGTATTGCTTCACTCGTATTGGTCTCTCTGGGTTTTGGATAGTTACCTTTATCAGCGGAATATCTAATTTTCCTATATTTTCCTGGTTATACCATACATCAGGATTGATTTCTGCTTCATCAGTGGGATTTAAAGGGTACAACTTTACCACGAGATTATCATTCTCCAGCGATAAATTAATCCCTAAACTAACAATTAAATCTCTTCCCAAAAGATTATATTCCGCTTCAGGCACCATCAGAAATTTCAATAGCTTGAGTTTCATGGACTTTAAAAGGTTTCCCTTTGCATCTACAATATTTATGGTGTTTTTAGTAAGGGTGCAACCGGAGGGTAGTTTTTGAACAGTGGATCTTTCGGCTCCTGTATCTACTAAAAATTCTACCTCTGTTACTGATTTGTTATTGATTTGTTATTAGTTAGAATTAATCATATTCAATTTTAATAGGAATATAGAATTATAAGAAATATTTTAGCAAAAGTATATATATCTCTATTGCATTTTACACATTTAACCAACAACCAACAGCTGCTGTGAAATCCTCTGTATAACCCTGTACCAAGGCCGGAGGAATCGGCCAAAATCATCTAGTAGGAACATTTAGAAATTAGATAACAAGCTTAAGATTTAAGATAATTTGGATATAGTAGGAGTATATTATAACCTAGAAGAATGTTTAAGATGTCAGAATTTCAAATTAATGGAAACTGATAAGTACTTTATGAAGCAACTTGTAGTTATCTGCCAAGAAACAGTTACCTACCAAGGGCCAAACTGTGCAGAATCACCTACAGAAGGTCAAGAAGAGGACAAGTGAGGAAGACTATGAAAGACCACCAGAGGACTCTAGAAGACCACCAGAGACCTTCAATGCGCTTGCGTAAAGGACATTAACATATGCTAATAACTTCCCAGAAATCCAATAAATATGCATAACCTTTCTCGGAAATCTAATGCATATGAATAAGTTCAACATAAGGTGTTCAGGTGTGCGTGGCTTTTTAAGAAGACTCACCTGCGCACCTGGCCATCAATAAAGAAGTGTCTGCTTATCTACACTAAATTGGTGTTGATAAGTTCTTTATTCCGAGTTTTTCAGCAACAGTTTCTGGCGACCCAGATGGGACCTCGCTGAGAGAGACCGGAGGAGTCGAGGACCTGATCGGTTCCTGCCAGCACCGAGGATTTCTCGGGGATACCCATCGATCCCCGATCCATAAGGCTCTTTGCGACGTCCCCTGGATTTTGGTAAGACACTTCTTTTCTTTGAAATATTAAGGATAGTGGGTTAGAGTCCCACCGAGTGGGTTAGAGTCCCACCGTATCGTCTGCCTGTCAGACGTGGCGAAAGCTGTGCAGGGTTCGACTAAAGGATCCTGAAGGAAGTGGAAGCCTAGGCGACTGCCTGTAAGAAATAAGTGAAAGCTATTGCTGGGTTGGACAATTTGGGAGTGGGTTAGAGTCCCACAACTTTTGAAGATTCTGGGTTGGAGTCCCAGCTTCAAAAGCATTTTGGAAACTTTGGGTTTGAGTCCCAATTCCAAGGAATCTTTAAGAGCATATGTGTACCTTTGTGAGATAGTGTATTTGGAAGTATCACAAATCAGAATTAAGAGTTGTGTTACAGTGTGTTATATACCTTTGTTTAAACTAACAATTGTGGAAAGGTGTGTGAGTGTTGTAAGTGTGAGACGTGCACGAAGCGAGTGTGGAGTTTGGAAAAACGAAACGAGAGATTTGAGTGATTGTATATTGTATATTGTATTGTAAAGCTCCAACTGAGGTTGGAAGCTATAAAGTGTGAGTACATTTTGTTGGTTAATAATTTTGCCAGGGGATATTGGTTATGACTCTTGCCTAGGGAAGTCGGCTTTGTCCGTGCCCTAGGTAAGCAGGTGGACTCCATTACATGGCAACAATTGTTATTTGTATTCATTTGATATCTGGTATTTGATGCATACATTTGGTATTTGAAACTTTGTACTTGATATTTGATATTTGGTTCGGTATTTGACATTTGATAATTGATTATTGATTTCTGATATTTGATATATAATAGATATTTGGTATTGGGTATAAAAATAATGGCATTGGCCAAATTATTTAAGAGTAAGAGTATGGGAAATTTGTCCACTGATGGAAAGATACCGAAAACATCTCCGTTGGGATGTTTGTTGGCACATTGGGGCGAATTGCATGATGATTTACGTAAAAATCAAATGACTGAATATTGTAATCATTGGTGGCCTCTGTATACATTGGAGGATCAGGAAAGGTGGCCCATGAATGGGACACTGAATTATAACACCATTCTGCAGTTAATGTTGTTTTCTAGAAGGGAAGGGAAATGGAGTGAAATACCATATGTGGATTTATTCTTTTACTTAAGACAGAGATGGGATTGGAAGGATGAATGCAAGCTAACTAGTAGGGACAATTTGGTAATGGCTATAACTTCTGATAATAAGAAAGAGAAGAAATGTTGTCTGGCATGTGATACTGGAAAAGAGTGCTTAAAGAAAATAACTGCCCCCAAAGAGAATGAAGGGCTAGAGTTGGATATATCCCCTCCCAGGACAGGAAGGAATTGGGGTCGAGAGCACAGGGAACAGATGGAAGAACCAGAAAGTAGTGGAATAGAGGATGTGGAGGAAGGACCGCCTGAAGTTGTAATTCATACCCCCATTGCTCGGAGGACCCGACAGCAGGCACAAACAATAGCTCCCCTGCGGCAGGGAGTTGGTAACGATGGGCCGGTGTATGTAAAAGTGCCCTTTCGGTTACAAACTTGATGGCTTGGAAGCAGGCAGCTGGAGTATATAGAGAAGATCCTCAGAGAGTAGGCAGAGTGGTGGATACTGTAATTAGAACGCAGAATCGGGACTGGAGTGATTTACAGGTGATCTTGGATAATTTGTTGGATGATACAGAAAAGCAGATGGTACTAAAGACTGGCAAAGCACAGGCAGAAGTGGCTGTACTGAGTGGGACAACAGGTAGAATATTAGAGCAGAATTTTCCATCTGGGGATCCACAGTGGGATCCAAATAATGTGGAGCATACAGAAAGGCTGAGTCAGTATCAGAAATGGATTTTATATGGAGTTAAACATGCTATGCCTAAATCTCTGAATTGGTCTAAATTATATGAGGTGAGATAAGATAAGAATGAATCTCCCTCAGCGTTTCTGGAAAGACTGAAGGAAGCTGCCAGAAAATATACTGATTTAAGAGTAGATACAGAGGCAGCTCAGATACAGTTGGCTTTGATTTTTATGGGACAATCAGCACCAGACATAAGAAAGAAACTTCAGAAGCTGGAGGGAGAGGATTCAAGGAGTTTGAATAAAATGCTGGAGGCAGCATGGAAAGTATATAATAACAGGGAAAAGAGGAAAGGAAAACCAGAGAAAATAGATTACTGGCTGTAATGACAGGAACAGCAGGCAGAGGACGAGGTAGAGGAAGAGGACAAGGTGTCAGTGGATGGGAAGGATTTATGAATTTTAGCAATCGAAATTTTAACACCCCCCTTAGGAGTGAATTCAGTGTGCTTTGTGTAGGGAGGAAGGACATTAGAAAAGAGAATGTCCTAAAAATGAACAGTGTTCAGGAGGAAATATTCAGAAGGAGGTAGCCAGAATGATGGTTTTGGATGAATGAAGGGGAACGGAGGGGAACCCAGCTGAGCCTCTGGTTATAATTATGCTGGGAGAAAAAGAAGTTAAATTTCTAGTGGATACAGGAGCGACATTTTTGGTATTAAATACTTGTAAAGGAAAAATTGGAACAAAACCAGCAAACATAATAGGAGCAACAGGGAAAGAAGAAAACAGACCATTCCTGCAACCTCTGGATTTGAAATTTGGAAATAAAATAATTACACATGAATTTTTGTATGTACCAGAATGTCAGATACCCTTGTTAGGAAGGGATTTGTTATCTAAATTAAATGCACAAATTGTTTTTGAGGAAGGAGAACTCTTTTTGAAAATACCCGAGTCAAAAACAGAATCCTGATGATACAAGAAAAGATGGAGGAGCAGGAAATTCCACCAGAGGTGGATTCCGCAGTAATTCCTACAGTATGGGAAACAGATATTCCTGGTAATACAAAATTAGCAGCACCTGTAAAAATAGATTTAAAGGAAGATGCAGGAACAGTAAAAATTAAACAATACCCAATCAAACCAGAATTTAGGCAGGAGCTGAAGAAATTGATTGACAAATTTTTAGAGTACAAAATTTTGGAGGAATGTGAATCGGAATATAATACTCCTATTTTACCAGTCAGAAAACCCTCAGGTGAATACAGGTTAGTGCAAGATTTGAGAGCAGTGAATCAAATAGCCAAGGACATATATCCTGTGGTAGCAAATCCTTATACATTGTTAACAGCATTAAAGGAGACTCATCAGTGGTTTACAGTGCTTGATTTGAAAGATGCTTTCTTTTGCATACCCTTGGAGAAGGAAAGCAGAAAGCTGTTTGCTTTTGAATGGGAAAATCCACAAACTGGACGCAAGATGCAGTTGACATGGACAAGACTACCCCAAGGATTTAAAAATAGCCCAACAATTTTTGGAAACCAGCTGGCAAAGGAGCTTGAAATCTGGAAACAGGACAAACCAAGGCCTGAACATTTACTTCTACAATATGTGGATGACATACTGATTGCTACAGAAGAAAGATTTACCTGCATACAGGTAACCATTGACCTCTTGAATTTTCTAAGACTAAACGGGTACAAGGTATCCAGGAAGAAAGCCCAAATAGCATGTCAGACTGTGATATATCTGGGCTTTGAGATTTCAAAAGGGCAGCAACAATTGAGGAAAGATCGCAAAGAAACCATTTGTAGTATACCTGAGCCGAAAAATATCCATGAACTTAGAGCATTCTTGGGAATGGCAGGGTGGTGTCGTCTTTGGATCATGAACTACGGTCTAATAGCTAAACCGTTGTATGAGGCCCAAACGAACTCTTCTTTTGTGTGGGGTCCAAAACAGCAAAGGGTCTTTACAGAGTTAAAACGTGCTTTGATGTCTGTACCTGCTTTAGGCCTTCCTGATTTAACTAAAGATTTTCAGATGTTTGTTCATGAAAGACAACGCTTGGCACTTGGTGTGTTAACCCAGAAGATGGGAAGCTTGAAACACCAGTCTGATACTTCTCCAAACAACTGGACACAGTGAGTAAAGGGTGGCCAACTTGCCTTCAAGCAGTGGCTGCAACGGTAATGATCATACAAGAAGCTCGGAAATTGACTTTGGGGAAAACAATAACAGTCTATGTCCCACACATGGTGAAAACTGTTCTAGAACAAAAGGGGGGACACTAGCTATCTCCGAGCAGAATGATGAAGTACCAGGTAATATTAACTCAACAAGATGATGTAATTTTAAAAACAACTAACCTGGTAAATCCAGCGGTGTTTTAAAGTTCCATACAGGAAGAAGGACAATTGGAACATGATTGCTTGGCTGCTATTGAGTATGTTTATTGCAGTCATGAAGACTTGAAGGATGTACCATTGGAGCGACCAGACTGGGAATTGTATACAGATGGTAGCAGCTTTGTGGAGCAAGGAGTCCGATATGCTGGATATGCGGTAACAACAGATACCACAGTTATAGAAGCAGGAGCATTGGCAAGTACCAGCTCAGCTCAGAAAGCAGAACTTATTGCCCTGATTCGAGCTTTAGAACTAAGCGAAAAGAAGAAAGTAAATATCTGGACAGACTCAAAGTATGCTTCAGAGTGGTACATGTCCATGGAGCATCGTGGAAAGAAAGAGGATTATTGTCTTCTCAGGGATCAAATATTAAACACTAAGATGAAATTTTACAATTATTACAAGCAGTTCAGAAACCAGATCAGGTAGCAATCATGCACTGTAAAGCCCACCAAATTGGAAACACAAAAGAGATTGTTGGAAATAATTTTGCCGATAGAGCGGCAAGAAAGATAGCAAAGGAACGAGCATTTCAAATGTCATTAATTCCCTCCAAAACAGTAACCCTTCCTAGGGAAGATCCAAAATACTCAGAAGAGGATGATAAGTTAGGTCAATTATTACATGCTAAGAAAAACCGAGCTGGATGGTGGGTAACAGCTAAAGGACAGGTAGTAGTTCCACCCTTTCTGATGAGAGAAATAATTCAAACAAAGCATCAGGAATGTCACTGGGGAGCAGAAGCCTTAGTAACTTCTTTACAAAAACAAGTGGTATCGCTCAAAATGTTAGGAATGGCAAAAATAATAACTGCAAAATGTGAAGTATGTTTGAAAAATAATCCAGTAAGCAGGAAAAAGGTTCAAATGGGTTGAATAAAATCTGGTACAGAGCCTGGAGATTATTGGCAAGTAGATTTTTCAGAACTGCCTAGGCAAAAGGGGTATCCTGGTGGGGGCTGATACTTTTACAGGATGGCCAGAAGCTTTTCCCTGTCGTTTCACACAAGCAAAGGAAGTAGTAAAGTGGTTGTTACAAGAAATAATTCCAAGGTTTGGAGTTCTGTTGGAAGCTGGCTTGCTGAAAAGGGACATGGGCCTGTGGAAAAGTTGTGCGAGCAGAGTTCTGTGTGAAAGAATGTCAGTTTGAGCAACAAGATTAGGCCTTGGCCGAAAATAGCTGGCTTTACTAATAGCAGGAGAAAAACAACAGTTGGTCTTGCCGTTATCGGGAGAAAGGTAAAAACAGTGTGACCTTGGCATAACTTCACAAGTAACTTTTGAAGAAGTTCTCATGAGAAAGTTACTGAACACGCGTAGCTGCCAGCCACAAGTGGGTGTGTTTTAGTAATGAATAAACATTAGCAATGTACCAATCATATTAGGACTAGTAGGCATAATTATCGCAAACTGTATAAATATGAGCTAGCTGCGCAAATAAAGTTGAATCACTTCTATCACTCATATTGGGTCGACTTATGTGCATTCCTCCGCCGCTCCAACAAATGGTGCCCAAACGTGGGGCCGAAGAAAGGGGAATTGGAGCGACGGACACTGAGAAGCACCGGTAGCAGCGACCGGGGGGCAAAAGATTAACCGAACGCTGATCGTCTTGGTTGGTGTGTTAACTCTCGTGCCTGGACCGTCCAAAAGGGGTTCGCCGTCAGTGAGGGCTACTGGAAAAAGGCTGCAAAGTCTTTTTAACCGAGGTGCCTTAATCAAGGTAGCACCAAGGAGTATCGAGAAGCCGGCCGGCAATGGATCAAGAGGTAGCCCTAGAATTATTACAGTGCTTTTTAGAAAAGCGGGGAGTAAATTGCGTTAAGCAAATTTCGGGGTTAGTCGTGCTGGGTCGTGTTAAGGGGTGTTTTAAGACTTCAGATTTATTGTTTGAGGAGAGTGAGTGGCGTAAGTTAGGAGATGTATTATGGGACTTGGTAATTGATGATGATAAATCAGCTAAAAAATTAATGAAACCTTGGCGGGAAATTATTAACAGTATTAAGCGATATAAATTAGAAAAGAATTTTGCGGCAGTGGCTACAGAGCGGCTGGGGGGTACTGAGGAATCAGCAGGCTTACTTACTTATGGTAAGGAGTACATTCCTACTCCGTCCACTGGCCCACCAGTTACAGTACATCCTAAAGTGGCCAGTCAGCCGCCTCCTGTACCACCACGCAGTAATGTTACAAATTTATCTAATGAATCAGAGGTAAAATCTACTGCACCACCATGTCCTAAAGAATCAGAATCGGAAATCCCACAAATTGAAATGAAAGAGGGAATACCGAGTAATCAATCATTAAAAAATCGACTGAAAATAACACCTGTAAATTGGCAAAAAATATTACAAGGTGCAGTAGAAGATAAACAATATGAACTGGCTGGCAGCATTTCGGAAGTTCTTGCTTGCCCAGTTGTTTACAATGTAGGAGATGATGGAAATTTAGAAGGATTACATCAGCCATTAGGCTGGAAATTACTATCACAATTACGATCTACAGTTAACGAAGCAGGATTACAATCCGAGCCTGCTAAACAAATGTTGAACTATATATGGGGAAGTGTAATCTTGTGTCCAGAGGACATTAAAGGAGTTATCCGAATGATAATGACACAGTCACAACAGTTATTATGGCAAGCTCACTGGCAGCGGCATTGTGAGGTTTCAATGCATCAGCCGCGTCAGCAGGGAGACCCGCTTTATGGGGTTACTGTTGAACAACTAATGGGATCAGGCCGATTCGCTAGTATTGATGTTCAAATCCAACAAGGTCCAGATGTATGCTTGGAATCTATGCGAACGGCCAGAATGGCAATAGGGAATGTGAGAACTCAGCCAGTGTCACCTTCGTATATGTCAATGAAACAGAGTAGAGACGAACCTTTTGGGAAATTTGTAGATCGAGTGACATCCGCAATCGATCAGTCTGATGTCCCTGAATGGATGAAGGGAGCTATATTAAGACAGTGCATTTATGAAAATACTAATCCCGAAACTAAAGCTATAATTCTGTCTTTACCGGGGGATGCAACCGTAGAAATGATGCTAGATAGGTTAAGTAGAGTTCCAGTGGGTCAGCAAGCGATGTTAGTGGAAGCAGTGCGGGAATTAGGGAAGGATTTGATTCAGGCACAGCAGCAAGCATTCGCAGCCTTAGCTCCGTTGCACCAGCCTGAGACGTGACCCCGATCATCGATACAATCAAGAAGTAAATGTTTCCGCTGCGGGCAAGAAGGTCATATGAGAAGGCACTGTAGAGTTTCTCAAGTTTGGTGCGAGAACTGTCAAGTGAATAATCATAGCACCAGCGTCTGCAAGCGGACGGGAAACGGACAAGCGAGCGCGTCGGGTTGCCGCGCGAGGACAACAATAGCCGCCCCAGCCCTTCAGACTCCATCGTCGGGGGAGCAGAGCCATCTACCGGTGGAAAACAATACAAATCCATTTCTACAGAGTCCCTGCAACCAGCCACAAAAGGAAGCCTCGGGCTGGACTTGGCAACAGCAATAGATATTACATTACTGGACTCACGACCACAAAAAGTTCCTACAAATATTCATGGACCTATAACTATTAATGGACAAACCTATGGAGCATTACTACTCGGACGATCATCGAGTGGAATACAAGGACTGTTTATTTTACCAGGAGTCATCGATGCTGACTACACTGGCGTGATATCAATCGTACTGCAAACAAATTTTCCACCAATCCATGTGCCAGCCGGCAGTCGGATTGCACAATTGGTCCCTGTGCCGCAGCTAACTAAGGACTTACATCCATGTTCTGAGAAGGCAAGACAAAATGATGGGTTCGGATCTACTGGAGGACTAACCATGTTAACCATGGCAATGAACCAGCGACCGGTAATGAGGATTACAATGGAAAATTATGGACATTCTGTTCACATTGAAGCACTATTTGATACGGGAGCCGACCTTACCATCGTGTCACAGGATCGTTGGCCGGAGAGTTGGCCCTTGGTTCCTACGACTACCGGGGTTGAAGGGGTTGGCGGATCTACATCAGTACGGTGTAGCAGAGACAGTTACTATCATCATAGACGGGAGAACAACAACTGCCTTTGTGACTGTGATGTCGCTTCCACAAGGAGTACAGGCTCTTGTTGGAAGGGATGTTTTAGATCAAATGGGAGTGATCCTTACGACGGACAAGCATTTTCAATGGCGGTCACTGCAGAATGGACTTTCCCGATCCAATTACAGTGGCTGACAGATGATCCAGTCTGGGTCGAGCAGTGGCCGTTGAAAAAGGAAAGTCTACAGGCAGCCCATAACCTTGTTCGAGAACAGCTTCAACAAGGACATTTACAGTTATCAACAAGTCCATGGAATACTCCAATCTTTGTAATAAGAAAGAAATCAGGAAACTGGAGACTACTACAAGATTTAAGAGCAGTAAATTCTCAAATGCAACCAATGGGAGCTTTACAACCTGGACTACCCAATCCTGCTATGTTACCAGATCAATGGACTCTATTGGTAGTTGATCTTAAGGACTGTTTCTTCACCATACATTTGCATCAGCGAGACACCCAGCGATTTGCATTTACTCTGCCTTCGATTAATAGAGAGGCGCCTGCACAACGGTATGAATGGACAGTGTTACCACAAGGTATGAAGAATAGTCCAACTCTTTGTCAATTATTTGTGGACAATGCATTACGTCCTGTCCGGGAGGCCTGGCCGACAGCGTTTATTTATCATTATATGGATGACATCCTGATAGCTCAAAAGGACTGTTTTACAAAACAACAAGAGCAATTTTTATCGCAGACTTTAAGAAAGGAAGGTTTAGTCATTGCTCCAGAAAAAATACAGAGGGTTTCGCCTTGGAAGTACCTCGGCTGGAACATTTCAGAATCTCAAATTCGCCCTCAAAAGTTAACCCTGCACACTGAACTACGGACATTAAACGATGTACAGAAATTGATGGGAGACCTACAATGGTTGCGACCAATAGTGGGTATACCAAATGAACAATTAGAAGAACTTAGGCCATTATTACAAGGAACAGATCCAGCAAAACCTGTACATCTTTCTTCCAAACAACAGGAAGTTATCAAGGCAATTGTCGAACAAATTACACAAAGGTGGGTAGATCGTCGAGATCCGCGTATTCCTGTCGATTTAACGATTATACATGGACCGTCTCAATTAATTGGTGCACTGACCCAGTGCAAAAAGAAAAAGGGGGAGAGGGTCCGAGTGTTGGAATGGTTGTTTACGCGATTGCAACCACAAAAAACGATTGAGAGGAAATTAGAGACTTTAGCAGAACTAATTATGAAAGGAAGGACAAGAATATTACAAATTACTGGATCGGAGCCGGGAATTATCAGAATACCTATTAAAAGGGAAAATTTAGAGTGGTGTTTGCGACAGTCGGAGGACTTACAAATGAGTCTATTGTCAACAGCAAATGATATAACTATTGATTCAATTAAAGCACCAGTCCTGCAATGGGTCAGTCAAAATACATGGATAATGCCATCAAAACGAAGTTAGAGACCATTGTCAGACGCAGTTACTGTATTTACCGATGCTGGAAAAAGGTCACATACAGCAGCAATTACATGGCTTCAAGATAATCAATGGTATCATCATATCCTTGCAGCAGTGCCAGGAGACTCACCGCAAACACTGGAATTAGCAGCAGTAGTGTGGGCAGCTCTACAATGGCATGATACAGAATTGAATTTTGTGACAGACTCATTATATGTTGCTGGAGTTTTGGAGAGGATTGAAGATGCGAGGATCAAAGACATCAAGAATTCTCGCCTATTTGAATTGTTTCGTCAATTACAATCGGCATTACGACAGAGACAGAAAAGCTATGCAGTTATTCACATTAGAAGTCACATGTGGAAGGAAGGACTGGGAGAAGGAAATGATAAAGCTGACCAATTAGTTACCGTGACTGTACCTATGAATGACTTTGTAAAAGCCAAAGAAACTCACAACGTATTTCATCAAAATGCAAGAGGTTTATATAAGCAATTTAGTATTACAATCGAAGAAGCCCGAGGAATCGTGAGAGCGTGCCCTGAGTGTAGCCATCATGGACCAGGTTTAGGGACTGGAGTTAACCCACGCGGACTGGGCCCAAACGAACTTTGGCAAATGGACGTTACCCATGTATCTGAGTTTGGTCGTTTGAAATATGTGCATGTGACTGTAGATACATTCAGTCGATTTATCTGGGCAACGGCACAAGCCGGGGAAAAGGCGCTGCATGTTGTCCGACATTTGACAAGTAGTTTTGCTGTCATGGGAGTGCCTCAGAAATTAAAGACGGACAATGGACCAGCGTATGCTTGTGAAAAGATCAGAAAATTTTGTCAACAATGGGGGGTGACGCATATTACAGGCATTCCACACTCTCCCACAGGACAGGCTATTGTAGAACGGGTTAACCAGACATTGAAAGAATACTTGCAGAAATTTAAAGATGTGTGTGATGTTCAGGAAAAGTTGGCTAAAACATTATTTGTTATGAATTACCTATGCATATTTGGGGAGAATGATGAGCCACCAAAGTTCATTCAGGAGTTGCTACTTTAGAACAAAAGCAACCAATGAAGGTGTATTATAGGGATTTGGCAACGGGTGAATGGAAGGGACCCGTTGAAGTACCATATATGGGGAAAGGTTATATGTGTGTTATTACTTCTACAGGACCTCAATGGGTGCCATCTAGATGGACCAAAGCTGCGCCTGCTCCCGCTACTGTTCGCCCTTCTTGTTCCACTGAAAGCAGTTCCGGTACCGGGTCAGACAAACGTCTGGATAGCGTGGGCGAATAGGACGGGACAGACTGATTTTTGTTTGAGTTTGGCAACTGCAACAGAACCCTTTAAAACATGCTTGATAGGTTACCCTCATTTAGACTCTTCTGACTTTCTAGGATGGATAGATAATAGCAAAAGTTGTAATGGAATAGATGTAGCAAGTCAATCAGCTTGTTTAATTATGCAATTAAATCATACTCTACCCTGGGATCCACAGCAACTAGACCTTTTGGGCTCTGAAGCAATTGACAATGGTACATATGAGAATACAACTCGTACTTGCATCACTTTTGGTAACTTTAATAAATTCACTGTACAAGCAATGCACATGGCACGCTGGTTAGGAAAGAGTAGTCGAATTGGTTGGGATGACAATCCATTTATAAATGGAGCTAGTGGTACAATTGTTTCTCCTTACAGTACGAGTTTCGATATTAATCATTATTGTGGCAAATTTAATAAAACTACAACATTTGGAGCCTATGGATGGAGTATGAATAATGCCAATGAAATATTGAAAGTAAAAGGTTCAGCTACAGCTTTACAGCCCGGCATATTTTTGATTTGTGGAGATAGAGCATGGGGTGGAATCCCAAAGAATCCTCTTGGAGGACCTTGTTATATTGGTAAATTGGCCTTACTTACATTAACACACCGGAATTGGCTTAAAATATAATGATCCTCACCCAGAAGCAAAAGGAGTATAGCTCAACTTAGTCAAAATTGTGATGATAATGTTGAATTATGGTCAGTTACAACTAGAATTTTTGCATCTATGTTCACAAGTGTAGGGACAGCTCGTGCTTTGAATCAATTGAATAAACTCGCTTGTTGGTCGGTAAAGCAGGCTAGGGCCACGTCAGAGGTCCTTGAAGAGATGATGCAGGACATGTCAAGTTTAACACATGCAGTGTTACAAAATAGAGCAGCTATTGATTTTCTATTGCTGGCACAAGGACATGGGTGTGAAGATGTTGAGGGGATGTGTTGCTTTAATTTAAGTGATCATTCTCAATCTATTCACAAACAGATAGATTGGCTGAAAAAACATACACAAAAAATCCAACAAGAAATTAATTGGTTTGATGGGGTGTTACAATCAATATTTGGCGGGATAACACCATGGCTAATGTCATTGATTAAGGAAGCCTTACGGTGGTTGGGTATATTGATATTAATCTGTATAATAGTTAAAATTGCATATGGGTGCATGATGAAAGGAGTCTCAAAGCTGACACACCAAGCTCTACTCGCACAAAAAGAAAAAGGGGGAATTGTTGGGAAGTGGCTTGCTGAAAAAGGACATGGGCCTGTGGAAAAGTTGTGCGAGCAGAGTTCTGTGTGAAAGAATGTCAGTTTGAGCAACAAGATTAGGCCTTGGCCGAAAATAGCTGGCTTTACTGATAGCAGGAGAAAAACAGCAGCTGGTCTTGCCGTTATCGGGAGAAAGGTAAAAACAGTGTGACCTTGGCATAACTTCACAAGTAACTTTTGAAGAAGTTCTCATGAGAAAGTTACTGAACACGCGTAGCTGCCAGCCACAAGTGGGTGTGTTTTAGTAATGAATAAACATTAGCAATGTACCAATCATATTAGGACTAGTAGGCATAATTATCGCAAACTGTATAAATATGAGCTAGCTGCGCAAATAAAGTTGAATCACTTCTATCACTCATATTGGGTCGACTTACGTGCATTCCTCCGCCGCTCCAACAGAGTTCCTACTGGAATTTCTTCTGACAGAGGTCCACACTTTGTTGCAGAAGTAGTCCAGAATGTTAGCAAAATTCTGGGTATCACATGGGATTTGCATACCCCATGGAGGCCACAATCCAGTGGGAAAGTAGAAAGAATGAATCAAACCTTAAAGAGACAAATAAGTAAAATTTGTCAAGAGACTAATTTAAAATGGCCTCAAGCACTTCCATTGGCATTATTACGAATCAGAGTACAGCCAAAGAGTGGAACCTCAGTCAGTCCTTATGAATTATTGTATGGAAAACCTTATGAGTCCCCAGAACCAAATCCAAACATGCATGTAAAAGGGAAACAAGATGTGTATAACTATTTGCTTTCCCTAGGAAAAAATTTGACTGTAATTCGGAGAGCAGTGGTGTGGAATAGACCAGTAACCCTGGAAGCTCCGCTGCATGACTTTCAACCAGGAGATTATGTCTATGTGAAAACGTGGGCTTCCAAACCCCTGCAGGAACGCTGGAAAGGACCCTTCCAGATACTGTTAACCACCTTCACGGCTATTAAGATTGCGGAATCGGATGCTTGGATACACTACACTCGAGTGAAGACGGCACCTACTCCATGGAAGATTATTAGCCGTGACCCAAAGACTTTAAAACTGACTCTGAAACATGTCTAATTTTTCATATCTCTTTGTGATTGTTCTCTTTATATTAGTTCAGCAGATGATGTTGGTGGGAACCTGGGCTGAATTGATGATTAGGAACAAAAGACAAGTAGAAACAGAACAATTGATTAGCATTCTGTCCTGAGTTCAGCTGGGATAGAGTTAATTTTTACAGGAACCTGGAAGGTGGGGGGCATAGCCAGGGCAGCTGACCTGAACTAGGCAAGGAGCTATTCCATACCATGTGACATCATGCTCAGTATATAAATGGGGAGCAGGCCAGGGGAGCACTCAACTTTTGGTGGGGGGAAGTGTCAGAGCGTCGGGTCCAGGTGGTGAGCAGTTGCACTGTGCATCACTCTTTTTGTATACTCTTTCATTAGTACCATTGTTGTTGTTGTAATTTCTTTGTGTTGTCCCAGTAAGCTGCCCTTATCTCAACCCTTGAGGTTCCGGGTTTCTTTTTCTTTTGTCTCCTCCCCATCCCACCGGAGGGGGGCGGAGGAGTGAGCGAGCGGCTGCGTGGTCCTTTGTTACCGGCTGGGCTGAAACCACGACACATTCCTAAAAAAAAATGTCTGAAGAAAATTTGATGTTAGTATTGATTAAGGGATTTGCCAGCTTGCAAAATGTTACCCATATTACTGCTTGTTTGCCAATACCAAGAGCAGTAGGGGAATCTATTCCTTGGGGAATTCTAACTATGAATTTAACCACCCTGGAACATAAAACCAAAACCACTTATTGTAGACAAAAGCCAGTGACTCAATGGTCTGAGCAGGTGAAGGTCATCAGAAAACAATGGAAATGGATGGGCAGAAAAGAAGATTGTCTGAAATTATTGAATCATCATTTTACACCAGCCCCTTCTGTAGGAGACTACCTATTTACAGTGGGTAGTCCTATCGGGTGGTGATCGTATGATGTACAAGTCAAAACCAATGAGAGCCGGAGCATCATGGAATGGAAATGTGGTGAGACTAATCAGACTATACCAGAAAAAACAGTTAGTTGGGATGCAGTATGGTCTATGGCCATACTGTCTCAATTTCAATATATGGCCAAAACTTCTTGGTGCTTTACTTGGGACGGATCAGTTTATACAGTCTGGCCATCAGTAGATGACAGAAAGAGTACATTGCAGGAAAAAGAAAATCTAGTATCTTGGTGGAAATGTGAGAAAATTTACAATTGTAGGACTAAAGACCCAGCAATCGAAAGAATTCCTCCTTTAGCTGCGGCCTTGAAATATGGCTGCTTGTGTAGAGGACTTAAAAATGATCTCAAATTGACTGAAACATTCATACCCAAAAGGGGAACTTTTTTCAGTTGCAGAAAATCTACCATTCAGAGTACAGGACATTTGATTTGGGCATTAAGTGATGGAACCTGGACAACTCAGCTATCATTAGATGGTACGGTAAAACAAATTACTTTAGGCATGCCAACATTGTGCCCGATTTGGAAGAAATCACCATTTAAAGGACCCTTGGAGAATTTAAAGTTGAGACAAACCAAGAGGTCTGAAACAGATGATGATACATGGAACGAACCATCAACAGGAGTGCAAATTGGCTGGGCTCTTGAATCCCTTTTGAACCCTATAGCTTCATATAGAAACAGAGAATGACTCTACCAGTTAACAGGTCAGGTAGAAAAATTAGCAAACATCACAAAAAAACGGTTTAAGGAATTGAATATACAGCTGCAGGCAACTTCTAGGATGACTCTTCAAAACAGAATGGCTTTAGACCTAATTTGACTTAAAGAACATGGAGTGTGTGGATACCTCAAGGATAGATTGGACCATTGTATTCCTATTCCTAATGTCACTCAGGACGTAGAACATGATTTGGAGCTATTGAGCAAAATTGAAAAAGAAACTGAAACCATTCGAGAGGATATGTCAGAAGATTGGCTGGGAAAAATTTTTAGCGGATTAGGATGGTGTCGTGGTTTCAGCCAGGCCGGTAACAAAGGACCACGCAGCCGCTTGCTCACTCCTCCGCCCCCCTCCGGTGGGATGGGGAGCAAACGGAGGAGACAAAAGAAAAAGAAACTGGAACCTCGAGGGTTGAGATAAAGGCAGTTTACTGGGACAAACACAAAGAAATTACAACAACAACAAAGGTGCTAATGAAAAAGTATACAAAAAGAGTGATGCACAGTGCAACTGCTCACCACCCGGGACCCGACGCTCCGCCACTTCCCCCACCGAAAACAGAGACCACCCCCCGGCCCACTCCCCATTTATATACTGAGCATGATGTCACATGGTATGGAATAGCTCCTTGGCTAGTTCAGGTCAGCTGCCCCGGCTATGCCCCCACCTCCCAGGTTCCTGTAAAAATTAACTCTGTCCAGCTGAACCCAGGACATTATCCACCCCTTATTCTATACCA
The DNA here is from genome assembly GCF_929443795.1 of Astur gentilis. NCBI lineage: Eukaryota > Metazoa > Chordata > Aves > Accipitriformes > Accipitridae > Astur > Astur gentilis. The sequence continues at coordinate 33,300,752 of NC_064918.1, forward strand.
TCTACATCATGCCCAGATCTTACATTTTTCCAATCAACCACTACTACTCTCCTTGTCTTATATATAAGTATATGGACTCCCCCCCCAACCTCGCACACACACACACGGTGTTCATTTAGCCTATGGGCTATCCCTCTAATGTGTCCATCGATTTTGGGGCTCTATCTGTTGTAACAGTTCTTCAGGATAAGAGAGAGATGGTGTGAGATGTTGGGTTGTTGTACGCTGCCTCTGGAACTTGCAGCTGGTACATTTGGTGCAACCCACGCCCTTGGTCTGCAGGTTGAAGATGTTGATCTTGAGGAAATTGCTGGGTGCCAGTTCAAGTTCTATCGCTGTTGTACTTGGTTCGGTTTCAAAGTCCATCCTGCAGTCATTTGGGTAATTCTTACAGTAATACCCTTGATATGGCATATAGACACTATAGATACAATGACATGCATTGGCAGGTTATTTAGCAGTTAAATATCATACAGCCCAATTCACTGGCTATTCTCTCACAAAATCAAATCTCCTTCAGGTACATATTGAACTTCCCCATCCTTCTGCATCACCCACCAGGTGTACCCAGGTCCTTGAGCAAAAACAACCCCTTGAATGGGTTTGCCTCTGCTTGAGGGAGGACTAACCCAGACTGTCTTTCCTAACATACTCCTCATGTGCACTACAGGGACTTTATCCCCTTCTACAGTTTGTGGAACTCTTAGTTGGGCGGGGCCAGCCCGATTGTCGGATCCTCTAGTATTAACTAACCAGGTGGCTTTTGTTAAATGTGTATCCCAATGCTTGAAAGTTCCACCCCCCATCGCTCTCAATGTAGTTTTCAGCAGTCCATTGTATCATTCAATTTTTCCGGAGGCCGGTGCGTGATAAGGGATGTGATACACCCACTCAATGCCATGTTCTTTGGCCCAGGTGTCTACGAGGTTGTTTCGGAAGTGAGTCCCGTTGTCCGACTCGATTCTTTCTGGGGTGCCGTGTTGCCATAAAATTTTAACTTCAAGGCCCAGGATAGTGTTCTGGGCAGTGGCATGGGACACAGGGTATGTTTCCAGCCATCCAGTGGTTGCTTCCACCATTGCACATGGCACTTGCCTTGGCGTGTTCGTGGGAGTGTGATATAGTCAATCTGCCAGGCCTCCCACTGTTTATATTTCAGCCATCGCCCTCCATGCGACAGGGGTTTTTGCCGCCTGGCTTGCTTAATTGCAGCACATGTTTCACATTCATGGATGACCTGTGCGATAGTGTCCATGGTCAAGTCCACCCCTCGATCTAGAGCCCATCTATATGTTGCATCTCCTCCCTGATGGCCTGAGGTATCGTGGGCCCACTGAGCCATAAATAGCTCACCCCTACGTTGCCAGTCCAGGTCCACCTGAGACACTTCAATCTTGGCGGCTTGATCTGCCTGGTGGTTGTTTTGATGTTCTTCAGTGGATCGACTCTTGGGTACATGAGCATCTACGTGACGTACTTTTACCACTAGCTTCTCTATCTGAAAAGCAATATCTTGCCACAGTGCAGAAGCCCAGATGGGTTTACCTCTGTGCTGCCAATTGCCCTTCTTTCATTGCTGTAGCCATCCCCATAGGGCATTTGCCACCATCCATGAGTCAGTATAGAGATACAGCACTGGCCACTTTCCTCTTTCAGCAATGTCTAATGCTAGCTGGATGGCTTTCACCTCTGCAAACTGACTCAATTCACCTTCTCCTTCAGCAGTTTCTGTGACTAGTCGTGTAGGACTCCATACAGAAGCCTTCCACCTCTGATGCTTTCCCAGAATGCGACAGGACCCATCAGTGAACAGGGCATATTGCCTCTCATTTTCTGGCAGTTTATTATACAGCAGGGCCTCTTCAGCCCATGTCACCTCCTCCTCTGGCGACATTCCAAAATCTTTGCCTTCTGTCCAGTCCGTGATCACTTCTAACATTCCTGGGTGACTGGGGTTTCCTATGCGAGCCTGCTGTGTGATCAGTGCAATCCACTTACTCCACATGGCGTCAGTCGCGTGATGTGTAGAGGAGACCCTCCCTTTGAACATCCAGCCCAGCACTGGCAGCCGGGGTGCTAACAGAAGCTGTGTTTCAGTACCAACCACTTCTGAGGCAGCTCAAACTCCTTCATATGCTGCCAAGATGTCTTTTTCAGTTCGAGTATAGCACCTCGGATCCTCAATATCCCCGACTCCAAAACCCCAGAGCTCGGCCACGGGTCTCCCCAGGTGCTTTCTGCCAAAGGCTCCAGGCAGGGCCATTCTCCCCAGCTGCAGTGTAGAGCAAATTTTTAATTTCTTGTCCTGTCCGGATTGGCCCAAGAGCTACTGCGTGAACAATCTCCTGCTTAATCTGTTCAAAGGATTGTCATTGCTCAAGACCCCATTTAAAATCGTTCTTCTTCCGAGTAACTTGGTAGAGACTACTTAGAATTTGACTGTCATTTGGAATATGCATTCTCCAAAAACCCACAACACATAGGAAAGCCTGTGTTTACTTTTTATTAGTTCGTGAGGACATAGCTGCTATTTTGTTGATCACGTCCGCAGGGATCTGACGACGTCCATCTTGCCATTTTACTCCTAAGAACTGGATTTCCAGCACAGGTCCCTTGACCTTACTGTCTTTTATGGCAAAACCAGCCTTCAAAAGGATTTGGATTATTTTCTTCCCTTTCTCAAAAACTTCTTCTGCCATGTTGCCCCATACGATGATGTCATCAATATATTGCAGGTGCTCTAGAGCTTCACCGTTTTCTAGTGCAGCCTGGATCAGTCCATGGCAAATGGTGGGGCTGTGTTTCCACCCCTGGGGCAGTCGATTCCAGGTGTACTGGACGCCCCTCCAAGTGAAAGCAAACTGAGGCCTGCACTCCATTGCCAAAGGAATGGAGAAACCGCATTAGCAATGTCAATTGTGGCATACCACTTAGCTGCCTTTGATTCCAGTTCATATTGAAGCTCTAACATATCTGGCACAGCAGCGCTCAGCGGTGGCGTGACTTCATTCAGCCCACGATAATCTACTGTTAGTCGCCATTCCCCATTAGATTTCTGCACGGGCCATACGGGACTATTAAAGGGTGAGTGAGTCATGCTGATCATTCCTTGGCTCTCCAATTGGCAAATCAGCTTATGGATGGGGATCAGGGAGTCTCAGGTGGTGCAATATTGCCGCTGGTGCACCGTCGTGGTAGCAATTGGCACCTGTTGTTCTTCAACCTTCAGCAACCCCACAACCGAAGGGTCTTGGGAGAGACCTGGCAGGGTAGACAGCTGCTCAATCTCCTCCGTCTCCAATGCAGTTATACCAAAGGCCCAACGGTACCCTTTTGGGTCCTTGAAATACCCCCTCCTGAGATAATCTATACCAAGGATGCACGGGGCCTCTGGGCCAGTCGCAATGGGGTGTTTCTGCCACTCATTCCCGGTTAGACTCATTTCAGCTTCCAATACGGTTAGCTCTTGGGATCCCCCTGTCACATCAGAGATACAGATGGGTTCTGCCCCTTTATAACTAGATGGCATTAGGGTACATTGTGCACCAGTGTCCACTAGAGCCTTATATTCCTGTGGGTCTGATGTGCCAGGCCATCGAATCCACACTGTCCAGTAGACTCGGTTGTCCCTCTCCTCCACCCGGCTGGAGGCAGGGCCCCTCTAATCCTGGTTAGAATATCCGTTACTCACTTTCTGCACACGTGAATCAGAAGTCCCTTCAAGGGGATCAGAAATGAGATCAGCCCTTCTACTGCGTCTGGGGGACTGCTCACGGGAAACTGGAGCAGCAGTTTTCCAAGAAGAATTCTCTTTCCTGGTTGCTTTTTCTCGCAACTCACGTACTCGTTCATCCAAGACTGAGGTGGGTTTTCCATCCCACTTCCTCATGTCCTCTCCATGGTCACGCAGGTAAAACCACAGGTTAGCCCGTCGTGTGTACTTTCTTTCTCCTCTCTCTTGGGCAGAGGAACGCTTACTCCCAATAACTGCGATGCGGGCCTGTACAGGTGAGGAGGAGGACAGATCCACTTTGAATTGCTGGAACTCTCGGGACAACTCCTCTACAGCTGAGACACAGGCCCGTAGGGAGGAAGAGAGACTTCCTTCGTATTGCTGGAGTTGGACAGCCAATTCATCCACCGTTTGTCCATAGCCTTCTCTCCAGGACATTACTGCCAATGAGTTGGCATAGGTTGGTGGTGCACTTCGTAGAAACTTCTGCCACATGGGTTGTGTGCATTGGACCTCATCTGGATCTGTGGGTGACTGCGCATTTTCTGGATCATTATAAATCACCTCCAGCACGGCTAATTCTCTCAGGTACTGGATACCTCTCTCCATGGTGGTCCACTTGCCTTGGTGACATGTAACTTCATCCCTGAAGGGGTATCTTTCCTTTACACCTAACAGAAGTCGCCTCCAGAGCCTGAGGACTTGTGTTTTTCTCCCAATCACCTTGTCGATGCCCCCTTCCCTAGACAGAGATCCCAACTGCTTATATTCTTTACCCTCTAATTCCACACTACTGGCCCCATTATCCCAGCATCAGAGCAGCCAGGTAACAATGTGCTACCTGAATGGCGGCTAAAATCTTTTCGCATGTCACGCAACTCACTTAGGGATAGAGATCGGGTAATTATTTCAGGTTCTGGCTCTTCCTCCTGTTCTCACGATGACCCTGGTTCATCTTCATCTCTCACTAAGCGAACTGATTTCTTTGTGTGTTTCTTTTTCTGTACAGGGGTGACTGATACTGGCACAGGTTGATTCTCTGGTTTAGCTGCAGTGTCTGTCACCGGGGTAGGGGTAGTCATGGTACCTGTTGTCGTGATAGGGGCAGCCACGGTGCTTGTTGTCGGGGTAGGGGCAGCCACGGTGCCTGTCGTCAGGGTTTGGGTAGCCACGGTGCATGTTTTCCTGTTTTCCATCTTTTCCCCCTTTTCCCCCTGAGGGTGGTGCATAATATCAAGCAGTGTTTGGTAGATACTGGCCAGGGCCCAGCACAGTCTAGTGAGCTGTGTGTCTCTGGGATAGCCACAGCATTTGTCTTTCAAATATTCTACCACTTCATGAGGGTTCTGTAGTTGTTTGGGAGTGAACTTCCAAGCCACTGGAGGTGAGAAGTTCTCTAGATACCTGCCCATATCCTCCCACATGCCGTGCCACCCATGAATATCCAGCTTTGGGGCAGATCTCTGGGTGGTCCTCTTAAAGAGCCTTTTTGTAGCCCTAAACAAGACCTGAAACATATTCAGGAGGCATAGCACTAACAGCACACTGGCTTGCGCATCCCAAGGATATTCAAAATTCTCAAAAGCTGTTGTAATTAGTCGGAAGGAGAAAAGGGAGGCAAACGGACAGGAGGACGTATCCCCCCCTAACTTCCCTATGGATGGGGTGTAATTACCAATAAAATCCAACAGAAGGTGCCCAAAGTATGGAAATGATATCACTGCCTCATACAGATACCAGCTTAACCTCATGACCAGTGATGTAATCATTTCACAAGTCGACAATGCCCAGTACAGCAAAATGATAATCCCAATCACTCTCCCAGAGATGAGATACGCAACTACAGGCAATACATAGAGCATACAAGAGCTTACAAAATGCCACCATGTAAACAAATGAAACAACTTTGTGACTAACATCTATTTATCCAAGAAATGCGTTTGGCAAATTTGTTTCAACACGCTCTGGCCAGATCTGTCATTATCTCAACCCTTCTGCCCCACGTTGGGCGCCAAAAAGGACTGTCGTGGTTTCAGCCCAGCCGGTAACAAAGGACCACGCAGGCGCTCGCTCACTCCTCCGCCCCCCTCCGGGGGGATGGGGATGAGACAGAGGAGAGAAAAGGAAAAGAAACTGGAACCTCGAGGGTTGAGATAAAGGCAGATTACTGGGACAAACACAAAGAGATTACAACAACAACAACGGTGCTAATGAAAAAGTATACAACAAGAGTGATGCACAGTGCAACTGCTCACCACCCGGGACCCGACGCTCCGCCACTTCCCCCACCGAAAACAGAGACCACCCCCCGGCCCGCTCCCCATTTATATAGTGAGCATGATGTCATATGGTATGGAATAGCTCCTTGGCTAGTCCAGGTCAGCTGCCCCGGCTATGCCCCCACCTCCCAGGTTCCTGTAAAAATTAACTCTATCCCAGCTGAACCCAGGACAACTCCCTAAGGTATCTAGAAAGTGTTCCCACTTCTGGGGGCGGGGGAATTTTGAAGAAGCTAGGTATGGCTTATACATTCAGAGAGACTGGGTGATTACCATACGTTTTAGAAGTCTGTGGCGCTTGGTGGAATTCATGTCTCGCCTCGCAGGCAACATTGCCGATACCTTGCTCCAAACCAGAGTGAGCAAAGGGTTATTAAACAGCGATCCACTGAAGAATCGTAGAATCCTAGAGCAGCCCAGGTGGGAAGGGACCTGGAAAGATCATCTGGTCCATCCTTTTGTGGGAAAGGGAGCCTAGATTAGATCATCTAGCACCCTGTTGTCGTGGTTTAACCCCAATCAGCAACTAAGCACCACGCAGCCACTCACTCGCTTCCCCCCACCCCCCACCCAGTGGGATGGGGGAGAAAATCGGGAAGAGAAGTAAAACTTGTGGGTTGAGATAAGAACGGTTTAATAGAACAGAAAAGAAGAAACTAATAATGATAATGATAACACTAATAAAATGACAACAGCAATAATAAAAGGATTTGAATATACAAGTGATGCACAATGCAATTGCTCACCACCCGCCGACCGACGCCCAGCTAGTCCCTGAGCGGCGATCCACCCCCCCCCCGCTCCCCCCCAGTTGATATACTAGATGTGACATCACATGGTATGGAATACCCCGTTGGCCACTTTGGGTCAGCTGCCCTGGTTGTGTCCCCTCCCAGCTTCCTGTGCCCCTCCAGCTTTCTCGCTGGCTGGGCATGAGAAGCTGAAAAATCCTTGACTTCAGACTAAACACTACTTAGCAACAACTGAAAACATCAGTGTTATCTTCGCATACTGAACTCAAAACATGGCACTGTACCAGCTACTAGGAAGACAATTAACTCTATCCCAGCTGAAACCAGGGCAGCGTCACTGAGAGGCTGCCGAGCCTGGTGAACCCTGTGGATTATCATCCGCTCCTACTATTCCGCGTAGGGTCTGGCGAGGCAACTTAGAACCCTCCCAAGAGACTATATGTCCCTTGGAGCAATGTTAAAAGGATCGGAAGCACAGGTGGTGGTCTCCTCTATCCTCCCAGTCAGAGGAAGGGGTCCAGGAAGGAGGAGACGAATTGAACAGGTGAATGCCTGGCTGCGTAGCTGGTGCCATGCTCAAGGTTTTGGCTTCTATGATCGTGGATCTGCCTTTGAGAAGCCGGGTCTGTTGGGAGCTGATGGGATTCACCTGACCAAGCGGGGCAAGAGGGTCTTCGCCAACAAGCTGGCCAGACTTACAAGGAGGGCTTTAAACTAGACTCAGTGGGGGAAGGGGATGGAGTTTTGAGCAACAGAGAAGAGCGAGGGGCTGCTGATGCGTTAGGAACCAACAGGGGAACACTTGAGAAATGCCACAAAGGAACTGGGGCTTGATCCTCCACAAAGGTGACACGGTTGACAGCCCAGCTGAAGTGCCTCTATACCAATGCACGCAGCATGGGTAACAAAGAGGAGGAGTTGGAAGCCACTGTGCAGAAGGAGCAGAAGGGAGCTGGCAGCTCTTTAAGGACGTTTTTCTTAGCGCACAAGAGCTCTCGATCCCCATGCGTAAGAAATCAGGCAAGGAAGGCAGGAGACCAGCGTGGCTGGGGAAGGACCTTCTGGTCGAGCTGAAGCGCAAGAAGGAAATGCATAGGCAGTGGAAGCGGGGACACGCATCCTGGGAAGAATATAGGGATGCTGCCCGGGTGTGTAGGGATGGGATCAGGAAAGCTAAGGCACAGCTGGGGCTGAATTTGGCAAGGGATGTGAAGAATCATAAGGAGGGCTTCTACAGGTGCGTTGGTCAGAAAAGGAAGAGTAAAGAAAACGTACGCCACCCCCACCCCCCTCCGATAAAGACGACGGGAGATCTAGTGACAACCGACATGGAGAAGGCTGAGGTACTCAACGACTTTTTTCCTCCCTTTTCTCTGGCAACCACTGTTCCCACATCTCTCAAGTCCCTGAACCTCAAGGCCCTCCCATCGTAGGAAACGATCCGTTTCGAGACCACCTGAGGAACCTGAACGTACACAAGTCCTGCACCTGGGGAGGAACAAGCCCATGCACCGGTATATGCTGGAGGCCGACTGGCTGGAAAGCAGCTTTGCAGAAAAGGACGTGGGGGGCTCCTGGTGGACACCAAGTTGAACAAGAGCCGACAATGTGCCCTTGCCGCAAAGAAGGCTAAGGATATCCTTAGCCCGATATAGAGGAAAGCGGGGTTTATGTATGTTACAAGACAGTTGTGTAGACCAATCAAATTGCTCACTATCCCCGGGGGCGTGTTACCGAAATCCGGAATAAAACTCCTTACCAGCAATGAGAAGTTAAGAAGCAGGCACTTCTTTATTGCAGCGCTGGGCACACAGGAGATCACTCCACCTAGTGTGTGCACCTGTCTGGTTTAATCATGCAGGTTAAATACACACCTGTTATACATAGTCACTAAATTTCTGGGAAATGTCATACATAATCATCAACTGTCCGATAAATCATTAGCATATGTAAATGTCCCTTTACGCAGGCGTGGTGAAGTCTCTGGTGGTCTTCAGAAGCCCTCTGGTGGTCTTCCATAGTCTTCCTCACTTTGTCCGATAGTTGACCTCTCTTATGTGATTCCGCGCAGTATGATTTTCGCCATCATGTATTAGATTTACATAAAAGTACATTCAATGTTAATTCTTGAATTTAACGTTTCTAGTGATTGGCCCTCAGTCACACCACCTTTTCAATATTCTTATACTAAAACATTCATTGGTTAATCTTACTTAATTCCACTAACTGGAATCTTGATCAACATGGGGTTTCTAAGCAACAGAACTAAGGTCCATAACGATCTCTCTTAGTTCCTTAGGACAAAACACTACAAACTAACAAATCGGTCGAAGTTTCTATGGTTAACTAATTTTAGACAATACTTATTTTCTTACGACTGCATACAGCACATTTTGTACGTTCCTAAGTTTCGATGACTACATTGCGCGCTTCAAAGCCCTATATTCTACAATCTTTACCTTTTGATGAAACCCAGGTTATATAAAATTTTAACTTATCAGAATATTTGTAATAGGCGCAGGGCACCACAGGCCACCCTTGGGCAGCTTTGGGGGCACTGCCTATTTTTCTCAAAGCCTCCTACCCAGCTTAGCGCAAATCCTGTCTTGATCTGCCCTCCAGCCCTCAAGCCACCAGTGCTGAACACAGGCTTTGTATTTTATTTTCTCCCAGGAGGCGTGCAGCTTAGAAACGTCTGCAACTGAAGCGGGGCTTTCAGGGAACAATTTAGAGCAACTTCTGTTGGTTCTGCGAAATGTTCTGAGAAGTTAAGGCCTGCCCTGCCCTGGCAAAAGCAGTCATTTGACAGGAGGGAGCAGCACCGAAAAGCCACAAGCACGTTTGGGGTGGACTTGATGCGGTAATAAATAACAAGAAATGGTACTTCTAGCTACAACAGCCTCTTCTGAGACCTCGTTGCCCGCCCGCAGGGTCTCAGCACTACACGGGACAGATCCCCCCGCGGCCTGGCCCTACGTCGTCTCCCTCCGCGCCCCGGTCGGATCCCTCCGCGCCCCGGTCGGATCCCTCCGCGCCCCGGGGGCACGCAAAGTCCCTGAGCCCCGGCAAGCGCCAGGTCGACGAGGGCGGACCCGCCAAGGGGGCGGGGACAAGCGGCAACGACAGACGGGACAGCCAATCGAGACGCGGGATCGGCCGGCGGCGATCTGGCGGCCCAACGGGCGCCGCGGAGGGCCTGGCCGAGTGGAGGAAGCGCGGGGACGACAAGGGGCGTTGTCGCGGCTGGCGAGATTGTTGGGGCGCGGGCCGCCCGGCCCGGTGGCGCCACTACTGTCTTCGGAAGGATCACCGGCAAGGCGCTTCCCCGCCAACGTCATCTACGAGAACGAGGAGGTAGCCGCGGCTTTGCTCTGTGCGCGGTTCCTCTTCCCTTCCCCCCCTCCCCCCGCGCTCGCAGGCACCCTGAGCCGAGGCGGCGTTGCTGCGGGCGGGCGGGCGGGTGGGTGGGTGGAGGGACGGACGGGGCCTCTCTGGGTTATGGCGCTCTCTACTGCACCATCCCTAAAACATCGCGCTTTTTCGGTACCCCCCGCCCCCGGCAGCTGCGACGCGTACCGGGTTGCCGGTGTTGCCCGGCTCGCCTCGGTTCCCAGCCCCACCGCGTCGTGCGCGTGCGTAGAGGAGGGCTTCTGACGGGAACGCACTTGGTGGCAGCCGCAGACGTCTGCCGCCTGATATCCCTTTGGCACTGCAAGTCGCGCAAAGTTTGCTGCCGAGGGATGGGAGTGGTCCTGCCTCGTGTGGGATGATAGTCTTGAAACCAGAGTAGGGACCGTAATGAGTTAGTTCTGCACAGGAGAAATGCAGGTCTCGATGTGCCTCGTAACAGCATTAGAGAGATTTCACGGCTCTGCTGTGCTAGGCTTTGTTTCTGACCCCCCAAACTGGATTATTAAAGCAAAGAATTGCAGCTTTTCTTATTTTTCTTAACAAAAAGCTAGAAACCGGTCATCCTGCGGGCTGCAAAAGCTTCCCAGATGTTGTTTCTGTGGTGAAGTGGGCCCGTGATAACAGCATGCTTGCGAGGTTTGCGGATGCTGGCGCACCACAACGTGCTAGGAACTAGAGCGAGCTGCTTAGACTGTGGGGAAAAAAATGCAGCCGTTGCCTGCACGATGTTAACTTTAAGTTAGTATCCCGTATAATTTTGTTCTTAACAGTTAGGGATGCCTTCTGCTTTTGAAGGTAGGGTTTACGTGCAATACAGAAGACAGGCTCGTACTAGGCACTCGCAGGCTTCCTGGGATTATGCTTTTGTTCAATACTTGAGCTCCCTGTCGCATGGCAAACGAGTGGCCGCTGATCTTCCACTTCACCAAACTCTTTGCTGGTTCAGTTAAGCCGTTTGTCTCCTGCCTCTGTGGTGGACCACATCGAATAGAAAAACTGCTTAGGAAATGATCAGCCCAAATTGAAACATACTGGAGGTCGCTAATCTGAAGTCCTGGCCCGTCTCCTTGCCCCCATCATCTTGCGTGCACTTCTGGAGGGGGCTCTGTAAATACGTTGTATTTTGTGTATAGAAAGTATTAATATCGCGTAAGAAAAATCAACGTTTCGGCTTGCGTTTGGGGTATCTGGCAATCTGCTTCTGTACGAGTTTGGTGGGGCGTATTGATTTGCTTAAGCTATTGCCTTTCTCTGAAGCCAATTGCGTTTTAACTGTTTACTCTTCCTCCAGCGCCTTGCGTTCCGTGATCTTTCGCCCCAAGCTCCGACGCTTTTCCTAGTCACGCCTAAGGAGCCAATTATCGGGTTATCTGACGCAGAAGATTCTGGTGAATCTGTAAGTATTGCGGAAGCTTTCTGTGGGCTAAACTGTACCTGTAATTAGTTCCTAATTTACTAGGCTCTCTCTCCCACCCCCCTTTCCCTCTTGATAGGGCACACGCAGTAGGCTATTGTGGGTTTTCTGGCGCTATAATCTTTTGCCTCTAGCTTGTAATGGAGTTGAGCTTTTTGGCTAAAAGTAGCGATATAAAGCAACGCTCCTCCCTGGGTATGTACTTCTGGTGCAAAATGCAGCGTTGTTTTGGAGCGCAGTCTGATGCCTGTCGTCGTGGTTTAGAGTAAGAGTAGCAGTACTTCCTCTAATACGGAGAAGAGGGCTTGGGGTTTTTGGCAGGTCAGGGGTGAGGAAGGGCAAAGCTGGTTGAGAGGTGCTGGATGCTTCACTCTTGGCTGTGAAAGTCAAGTTCAAAGACTTTGTAAACCCACGCAAAAGGCAGCCTAAAGTTTATTTTCCACCAGAATTGCTTATGTTGCCTGAAGATATAATGGGGGCTTTAACCCGGAGACAAACTTAGCTTCTGTGGCCGTTTTTTAGTCCGTTACTGTCCAGCTTGAAAAAAATGGCATGGCTCTTCTCCCCCACCCCTACCCCCCCACACACAGTGTGCATAATCATAATCGGTCTTTGTAGCTTTGCTTGGAAAATGTCAGTTGCGGGCGGGCGGACAGATGGTAATTTGAAGCGCAACGGTTGAATTGCTAGGAATTGGCCACCTGGTTTCTCTGGGTGGTTCTCTGCTCCCAGTCCTTCCCTTCCTGCCCTCTCCCCTCTTTGTTTGTGGCTTTTTATTTTATTTATTTATGGGTTTGTACTTCCTTCTCCAGCTTCTTGGGCATTTCATGATTGTTGGCAAGAAGCGTGCTGCTCACCTGGGCCTGACCAATGGATTCCGGATGGTTGTGGATGAAGGGCCCGAGGGTGGGCAGTCTGTCTGTCACGTACATCTACATATTCTGGGTGGCCGTCAGTTGGGCTGGCCGCCTGGCTGAGATTTTTGCACCGCAAGAGTTGCTGCACGTGTACAAATTGCCACTGAATGGATTTTGTCTGTTGCCCGTCAGTCTAGTAGCCGCTGTTGACGTCTAATTTTTGGTGACGTGTGTCTGTGGAAGGTAATGAAAGCTTTGAGCAGCAGTTGCACAATAAAGATTTAGCATGGGGATATCACCTCTGTCTTGTGCGTCTTACTGAGGGAAATAGTTCTGCAAGTTAAAATGTTGTCTCCCCAGAGTGTAAGTATGTGGAACGTTTCATTCTGTTAACAGTGTTCTATAGACAGATAATGATTTGCCCCGTCATTTGAAGCGTGATGCTGGAACCGCTTAGCAGTCTCCTGCGTCGTGCAGGAAGCAAACTCTTAGCTCTTTGGAAGTGGTACGCAAATGTACGTAAAGCCAGTGTAGGCTGCTGCTAAAACTTTAGAAAATACTGTATGTGACGCTACAGGCATGCCGTACAAGGGTGGTTTTGGCACAGTGCAATGCGGTGGAAGCATCCGGCTCCTGTTGGATCGCTTTATCAATGGCTGTGTGCTAAGGCCCCGTTGATATCCCTTTTCTGGTGAGGAGGGATACGGTAGGAGAAAAGAGTCGGTCTGAACGGCAGCTGTGGTGCTTCCGTAGCACAGTGCAATATCTCTTGTGTCAGTTTGGGTCAGCTGTCCTGGCTCTGTCCCCTCCCAACCTCTTGCCCACCCCCAGCTTACTGGACTTTGGGGGTGGGGGTGGTTGGAGAGACAGCCTCCGTGCTGTGGGAGCACTGCTCAGCAGTAGCCAAAACACTGGTGTGTTATCAACATCCTTCTAGCTACAACTACAAAGCACAGCACTATGAGGGCTGCTATGGGGAAAGTTACCTCCATCCCGGTGTGGCAGGTACACCCACCCCGACAGGAAACGAAACTTCTCTGGACAGGGAGGAGAGGAAAAAAACCCCAAACCCTAGAGGCCGCAGGTTGAAAGCCGAACTGACCAATCCGACACGCGTCAGTACGTGGAAGTGTTGACCTTTTGGGCAATGGGGAATAAAACGGCCACAGATCAGATTCGACAAGGGTATAAATGGGGCCCCGCCGGAGGACATTTTGAGTCAGTCCTCCTCGGAGCAGCGGGTCTGCAGTCAGGGACTCTCCCCTTGGGTCGGGACGCCGCCCTAGGTAACTCCTCGAGGTTGAGAGCCCTCATCTTGTAGGTGAGGGATATGCGCATTTTGAGTCATCATTTTTAGACCTTAAGAATTCTTAAGTCGGCTGTGTAGTACTAATTCCCCTTACATCATTGAGCCTGTGGTTCACTAATGATATCGTGGTTCTAACTAACTTTTTTACTGAAGAATAGATCTGATTTTTAACACCTGTTGGATTTGATTGCGTGAGCCTCCGTAACATTAAATTGGCATAGTCGGCAGGATGATGTTAATAGAGGAATTATTACGGAGGCACGGCTGTAGCCCTTCTCCCCCAGGTATGGAATGGGCAAAGGAGAAGTGGTCCGACCCAGCAGCGGTCGTGGAGAGAATAGAACAATGCCGCAGAAGTAGTCGAGATGGCAAAGGCAGTATGATTGCCATCCTAGGCGCCCGCTTGATTCAAGCGCAAAACCAAAACAGTGATTCTGACAGACTGGCAAAGGATAATTCTAAAAAGCAATGGGAAATAGGTTGTTTGAAGGCGGAATTGAAACGAGAAAAGGAGCGGGCGCGTCTATTAGAACGAAAGATTGAAATTATGCTCGCGCAAGCAAAAAAGCCCCCCAGTGTTACCCAAATCTGAAAGTTAATTACGCGCGCGGACCCTGAGGGTTGGGATGGGGACATTTGGGGAGACTGATGAAAACAGCTCTGAAGAGGTAGAGGACTTGGAGGAAAGGGACGTGCGACCCCTTATTAAAACAGAAAGGCACACGGGTCCGCACGGTGGGAACCCCCGAGCCACTGTCTGCACGACCCCTTGGACGGTGGACGGGACCCGAACTCAGTGAATTACAAGCTAAGTTTTCACGCAAGCCGGGCGAAACCGAAGCTGAGTATTTGCGGAGGGTTTCTTTAACTGGGGGAGATTGGATACTATTGAGTGATGACAAAGCGAGGGGTTTCTGGGGACCGGGAGTGTTTTTGAGTGACGGACCGGCGGGTGATCAGTCGATAACGTCCCGAGTAGCCTATTGGGCTGGGGGTGTGGACCCCAAGGAGAGAGGAGAACCTGTTACTATCCGGGTAAAGGGACTGTGGGAGGTAACGGAGGGAGTGCAAAAGGCGGCCTGTGTTCAGGGCATGTACGACAGAGGGCAGCAAGGGATAGTGATGGCTGTACCGGTGGACCCCCGCCACTCCTTAGACCCCTTATTAGAGGGCTGCTGGATGCTTTAAAAATACACGTCCAGTCCCTCAGAGAAAGAATTCAGGGGGCCGTTGAGCGCAATCAACAGAACCCGCCCGCGCACGGGATGACCTGGGCGGAAGTACTGCACAGCATAGTAGTTCACGGGCGCGAGATGGGATGGGCGGAGCCGAGCGGTGGCGCGGAGGGTAACAGGAAGGTCCGGCAAGCCAGTCGTAAACGCCGCCCCGAACGGCCTCCCCCCCGGGAGCCTGAGCCTCCTTCCTGGGGTCGGCCGGGTCGGAACTACGATCCCGGAAGGAATGGTCTCTGGCGGACAGCATTGGCACTGGGGGCACCCCGAGCCATGCTGCACGGGCAGGCCGCTGACGACATCCGGAAGCTGGTGGAACTGCTGGCGGGGAAAACTAGAGACCAAAGGGAAGCGGCAGCAACCCCGCCCCCTGGGGAAGAGAAACTGAGCCCTTTCGCGGCACTGCGAGGGGAGTTGGAAGGGCTAAAAAACTAGAAGTTGGGGTCTGGGGTTCAGGCCGCCCAATGCGCGTGGCGGATTCTTGCCAATGGTCTGCTGATAAGGAGCCTTGTATACACATTCCTGTGGGTCCAAGACGGATAAGTTTAGAACTTTTAATTGATACGGGAGCCCAAATTAGCATTTTAAACAAACGACAAGCTAATGAGCTAGGGATTAAACCATCGAGAAAGACTATAAACATAACGGGAGTGACAGGAGCAGCAGAAAAATGTCCCATAGCTCGAACTCAACTTTGGCTACCTGGGGAAAAGAGAATGACTGCTGTGGAAGTGGCTTTGAGCCCCTATGAGGGAAATATACTGGGATTCGATGTGCTGGCGGGCAAACAGTGGTACCTACCCAATGGCAGGGTGTGGAGCTTTGGGGGCAGAGGGGCAGGGGCTACCCATGTGAAAACGTTGCAGGTTGCTCCTGCACTACCGCAATCTAAGGTAACCCGTGTCTCTCAATACCCGCTGCCAGCCGCTGCCAAGCGGGGTATTTCGGAAGGAAGTAATGACCTTGAGAAGAGACAGATGACAAGTTGCGTACATTCCCCTTATAATTCTCCTGTTTGGCCAGTCCGTAAACCGGATGGGAGGTGGCGACTAACGATTGATTATAGGAGATTGAACAGTAATACCCCACCGTTAACTGCTGCTGTTCCGAGCATAACCTCAATAGTAACGGCAATACAGGCCGCGGCCCACCCATGGATGGCTGCTTTAGATGTCGAGGATATGTTTTTTATGATTCCCCGAAGGGAAGAGGACAAACCCCAGTTCGCCTTCAGTTGGGAGGGGACACAATACACTTTTAATTGGCTTCCCCAGGGATAGAGGCATTCCCCCACTATTGCCCACAATGCTTTAGCCAAGCCTCTTGATGCTGTGGAAGTGCCATCAGGTGTTCACATATATCAATATATAGATGATATCCTAGTCGGTGGGGATAACAAGGAACAGGTAGGGCAAGTGGCTGAGGCCATCTGGAATCTGTTAGTCAAGAATGGGCTAGACATTCCATCTTCTAAATGTCAAGGTCCTGGACAAGAAATTAAATTCCTGGGGGCACGGTGGATAGCTGGAGCAGTTGCGGTACCCGACGACACTCTATCAGCTATTGAAAAGGGACAGACTCCGGGCAATAAAACGGAATTACAGCGGCTGCTAGGTACTTTGGGCTACTGGAGAAAACATATACCAGGGTTCTCAGTGATTGCCCGCCCTCTCTATGACTTGCTCCAAAACAATAGGAAATGGGATTGGACTTTGCACCATACGGAAGCCCTTAACACTTTGAAAGATGAGCTTAAGGCTTACCAGAGACTAGGCCCGTTGCACCCGCGAGACCCGTTAAGGGTGGAATGGGGATTTGCCGCACATGCTTCATACTGTGGCGTGTTTCAAAAGGGCCCGCAAGGACCAGCTAGGCCTTTATTATTCTCTTCCACTTCATGTAAGGAGACTGAACAACGATACTCAGATTGGGAAAAAGGGGGTCCTTTGCCTCACTAGAGCGGTTAAGGAGGCTGAAAAGCTGCACACATCACAAGATGTTATAGCACAGGGCCCTTTCCCTCTCTTAAACTCAGTCCTCAATGGGTCGCCTCCTCCCGAGGGAGCAGCCCAAAAGGCCACAGTTAGGAAATGGTATGCATACCTAGAAGGGATAAGTCAGCTGTGGGAGCACTGCTCAGCAGTAGCCAAAACATTGGTGTGTTATCAACACCCTTCTAGCTACAACTACAAAGCGCAGCACTATGAGGGCTGCTATGGGGAAAGTTACCTCCATCCCAGCCAGACCCAAACCAAAACTACATCACAGGGAGACGGCAAACTTCATCTTTCTTTAGCAGCCATTAGAAAAGGGAGACGGGCATGGGAAAGCAGGGCGATCCTTTGTTGCCCTTGAACCCTACGTTACTGAGGCATCTGAGACGCCCGCTGGAAGGCGTCTTCATCTCTTCTATATCCCCAAGCGATCGGGTGAAGTTTGGTGACACGGGCGTGTAAGTGACCCGAGGACTTCACCTTTATTTAGTCTTCCCGGGGAGGAGATGGAAACGGTTTACCTGAGGTAGATGGAAACTGACATATGATGTTTCCTTGAAACTGCACTGGTGCAGTGTTTGCTTACTGAATGATTGAGCTAGGTAACATCTATTGCTCTGTCTGTGTTAACTCCCTAAGGTATCTAGAAAGTGTTCCCACTTCTGGGGGCGGGGGAATTTTGAAGAAGCTAGGTATGGCTTATACATTCAGAGAGACTGGGTGATTACCATACGTTTTAGAAGTCTGTGGCGCTTGGTGGAATTCATGTCTCGCCTCGCAGGCAACATTGCCGATACCTTGCTCCAAACCAGAGCGAGCAAAGGGTTATTAAACAGCAATCCACTGAAGAATCGTAGAATCCTAGAGCAGCCCAGGTGGGAAGGGACCTGGAAAGATCATCTGGTCCATCCTTTTGTGGGAAAGGGAGCCTAGATTAGATCATCTAGCACCCTGTTGTCGTGGTTTAACCCCAATCAGCAACTAAGCACCACGCAGCCACTCACTCGCTTCCCCCCCCCCCACCCAGTGGGATGGGGGAGAAAATCGGGAAGAGAAGTAAAACTTGTGGGTTGAGATAAGAACGGTTTAATAGAACAGAAAAGAAGAAACTAATAATGATAACACTAATAAAATGACAATAGTAATAATGAAGGGATTGGAATATACAAGTGATGCACAATGCAATTGCTCACCACCCGCCGACCGACGCCCAGCTAGTCCCTGAGCGGCGATCCCCCCCCCGCTCCCCCCCAGTTGATATACTAGATGTGACATCACATGGTATGGAATACCCCGTTGGCCACTTTGGGTCAGCTGCCCTGGTTGTGTCCCCTCCCAGCTTCCTGTGCCCCTCCAGCTTTCTCGCTGGCTGGGCATGAGAAGCTGAAAAATCCTTGACTTCAGACTAAACACTACTTAGCAACAACTGAAAACATCAGTGTTATCTTCGCATACTGAACTCAAAACATGGCACTGTACCAGCTACTAGGAAGACAATTAACTCTATCCCAGCTGAAACCAGGGCAGCGTCACTGAGAGGCTGCCGAGCCTGGTGAACCCTGTGGATTATCATCTGCTCCTACTATTCCGCGTAGGGTCTGGCGAGGCAACTTAGAACCCTCCCAAGAGACTATATGTCCCTCGGAGCAATGTTAAAAGGATCAGGAGCACAGGTGGTGGTCTCCTCTATCCTCCCAGTCAGAGGAAGGGGTCCAGGAAGGAGGAGACGAATTGAACAGGTGAATGCCTGGCTGCGTAGCTGGTGCCATGCTCAAGGTTTTGGCTTCTATGATCGTGGATCTGCCTTTGAGAAGCCGGGTCTGTTGGGAACTGATGGGATTCACCTGACCAAGCGGGGCAAGAGGGTCTTCGCCAACAAGCTGGCCAGACTTACAAGGAGGGCTTTAAACTAGACTCAGTGGGGGAAGGGGATGGAGTTTTGAGCAACAGAGAAGAGCGAGGGGCTGCTGATGCGTTAGGAACCAACAGGGGAACACTTGAGAAATGCCACAAAGGAACTGGGGCTTGATCCTCCACAAAGGTGACACGGTTGACAGCCCAGCTGAAGTGCCTCTATACCAATGCACGCAGCATGGGTAACAAAGAGGAGGAGTTGGAAGCCACTGTGCAGAAGGAGCAGAAGGGAGCTGGCAGCTCTTTAAGGACGTTTTTCTTAGCGCACAAGAGCTCTCGATCCCCATGCGTAAGAAATCAGGCAAGGAAGGCAGGAGACCAGCGTGGCTGGGGAAGGACCTTCTGGTCGAGCTGAAGCGCAAGAAGGAAATGCATAGGCAGTGGAAGCGGGGACACGCATCCTGGGAAGAATATAGGGATGCTGCCCGGGTGTGTAGGGATGGGATCAGGAAAGCTAAGGCACAGCTGGAGCTGAATTTGGCAAGGGATGTGAAGAATCATAAGGAGGGCTTCTACAGGTGCGTTGGTCAGAAAAGGAAGAGTAAAGAAAACGTACGCCACCCCCACCCCCCTCCGATAAAGACGACGGGAGATCTAGTGACAACTGACATGGAGAAGGCTGAGGTACTCAACGACTTTTTTCCTCCCTTTTCTCTGGCAACCACTGTTCCCACATCTCTCAAGTCCTTGAACCTCAAGGCCCTCCCATCGTAGGAAACGATCCGTTTCGAGACCACCTGAGGAACCTGAACGTACACAAGTCCTGCACCTGGGGAGGAACAAGCCCATGCACCGGTATATGCTGGAGGCCGACTGGCTGGAAAGCAGCTTTGCAGAAAAGGACGTGGGGGGCTCCTGGTGGACACCAAGTTGAACAAGAGCCGACAATGTGCCCTTGCCGCAAAGAAGGCTAAGGATATCCTTAGCCCGATATAGAGGAAAGCGGGGTTTATGTATGTTACAAGACAGTTGTGTAGACCAATCAAATTGCTCACTATCCCCGGGGGCGTGTTACCGAAATCCGGAATAAAACTCCTTACCAGCAATGAGAAGTTAAGAAGCAGGCACTTCTTTATTGCAGCGCTGGGCACACAGGGGATCACTCCACCTAGTGTGTGCACCTGTCTGGTTTAATCATGCAGGTTAAATACACACCTGTTATACATAGTCACTAAATTTCTGGGAAATGTCATACATAATCATCAACTGTCCGATAAATCATTAGCATATGTAAATGTCCCTTTACGCAGGCGTGGTGAAGTCTCTGGTGGTCTTCAGAAGCCCTCTGGTGGTCTTCCATAGTCTTCCTCACTTTGTCCGATAGTTGACCTCTCTTATGTGATTCCGCGCAGTACGATTTTCGCCATCATGTATTAGATTTACATAAAAGTACATTCAATGTTAATTCTTGAATTTAACGTTTCTAGTGATTGGCCCTCAGTCACACCACCTTTTCAATATTCTTATACTAAAACATTCATTGGTTAATCTTACTTAATTCCACTAACTGGAATCTTGATCAACGTGGGGTTTCTAAGCAACAGAACTAAGGTCCATAACGATCTCTCTGAGTTCCTTAGGACAAAACACTACAAACTAACAAATCGGTCGAAGTTTCTATGGTTAACTAATTTTAGACAATACGTATTTTCTTATGACTGCATACAGCACATTTTGTACGTTCCTAAGTTTCGATGACTACATTGCGCGCTTCAAAGCCCTATATTCTACAATCTTTACCTTTTGATGAAACCCAGGTTATATAAAATTTTAACTTATCAGAATATTTGTAATAGGCGCAGGGCACCACAGGCCACCCTTGGGCAGCTTTGGGGGCACTGCCTATTTTTCTCAAAGCCTCCTACCCAGCTTAGCGCAAATCCTGTCTTGATCTGCCCTCCAGCCCTCAAGCCACCAGTGCTGAACACAGGCTTTGTATTTTATTTTCTCCCAGGAGGCGTGCAGCTTAGAAACGTCTGCAACTGAAGCGGGGCTTTCAGGGAACAATTTAGAGCAACTTCTGTTGGTTCTGCGAAATGTTCTGAGAAGTTAAGGCCTGCCCTGCCCTGGCAAAAGCAGTCATTTGACAGGAGGGAGCAGCACCGAAAAGCCACAAGCACATTTGGGGTGGACTTGATGCGGTAATAAATAACAAGAAATGGTACTTCTAGCTACAACAGCCTCTTCTGAGACCTCGTTGCCCGCCCGCAGGGTCTCAGCACTACACGGGACAGATCCCTCCGCGCCCCGGTCGGATCCCTCCGCGCCCCGGGGGCACGCAAAGTCCCTGAGCCCCGGCAAGCGCCAGGTCGACGAGGGCGGACCCGCCAAGGGGGCGGGGACAAGCGGCAACGACAGACGGGACAGCCAATCGAGACGCGGGATCGGCCGGCGGCGATCTGGCGGCCCAACGGGCGCCGCGGAGGGCCTGGCCGAGTGGAGGAAGCGCGGGGACGACAAGGGGCGTTGTCGCGGCTGGCGAGATTGTTGGGGCGCGGGCCGCCCGGCCCGGTGGCGCCACTACTGTCTTCGGAAGGATCACCGGCAAGGCGCTTCCCCGCCAACGTCATCTACGAGGACGAGGAGGTAGCCGCGGCTTTGCTCTGTGCGCGGTTCCTCTTCCCTTCCCCCCCTCCCCCCGCGCTCGCAGGCACCCTGAGCCGAGGCCCCGTTGCGCGGTGCCCGGGAGCGCGGCAGGGCGGGTGGCGGCGTTGCTGCGGGCGGGCGGGCGGGTGGGTGGGTGGGTGGAGGGACGGACGGGGCCTCTCTGGGTTGTGGCGCTCTCTACTGCACCATCCCTAAAACATCGCGCTTTTTCGGTACCCCCCGCCCCCGGCAGCTGCGACGCGTACCGGGTTGCCGGTGTTGCCCGGCTCGCCTCGGTTCCCAGCCCCACCGCGTCGTGCGCGTGCGTAGAGGAGGGCCTCTGACGGGAACGCACTTGGTGGCAGCCGCAGACGTCTGCCGCCTGATATCCCTTTGGCACTGCAAGTCGCGCAAAGTTTGCTGCCGAGGGATGGGAGTGGTCCTGCCTCGTGTGGGATGATAGTCTTGAAACCAGAGTAGGGACCGTAATGAGTTAGTTCTGCACAGGAGAAATGCAGGTCTCGATGTGCCTCGTAACAGCATTAGAGAGATTTCACGGCTCTGCTGTGCTAGGCTTTGTTTCTGACCCCCCAAACTGGATTATTAAAGCAAAGAATTGCAGCTTTTCTTATTTTTCTTAACAAAAAGCTAGAAACCGGTCATCCTGCGGGCTGCAAAAGCTTCCCAGATGTTGTTTCTGTGGTGAAGTGGGCCCGTGATAACAGCATGCTTGCGAGGTTTGCGGATGCTGGCGCACCACAACGTGCTAGGAACTAGAGCGAGCTGCTTAGACTGTGGGGAAAAAAATGCAGCCGTTGCCTGCACGATGTTAACTTTAAGTTAGTATCCCGTATAATTTTGTTCTTAACAGTTAGGGATGCCTTCTGCTTTTGAAGGTAGGGTTTACGTGCAATACAGAAGACAGGCTCGTACTAGGCACTCGCAGGCTTCCTGGGATTATGCTTTTGTTCAATACTTGAGCTCCCTGTCGCATGGCAAACGAGTGGCCGCTGATCTTCCACTTCACCAAACTCTTTGCTGGTTCAGTTAAGCCGTTTGTCTCCTGCCTCTGTGGTGGACCACATCGAATAGAAAAACTGCTTAGGAAATGATCAGCCCAAATTGAAACATACTGGAGGTCGCTAATCTGAAGTCCTGGCCCGTCTCCTTGCCCCCATCATCTTGCGTGCACTTCTGGAGGGGGCTCTGTAAATACGTTGTATTTTGTGTATAGAAAGTATTAATATCGCGTAAGAAAAATCAACGTTTCGGCTTGCGTTTGGGGTATCTGGCAATCTGCTTCTGTACGAGTTTGGTGGGGCGTATTGATTTGCTTAAGCTATTGCCTTTCTCTGAAGCCAATTGCGTTTTAACTGTTTACTCTTCCTCCAGCGCCTTGCGTTCCGTGATCTTTCGCCCCAAGCTCCGACGCTTTTCCTAGTCACGCCTAAGGAGCCAATTATCGGGTTATCTGACGCAGAAGATTCTGGTGAATCTGTAAGTACTGCGGAAGCTTTCTGTGGGCTAAACTGTACCTGTAATTAGTTCCTAATTTACTAGGCTCTCTCTCCCACCCCCCTTTCCCTCTTGATAGGGCACACGCAGTAGGCTATTGTGGGTTTTCTGGCGCTATAATCTTTTGCCTCTAGCTTGTAATGGAGTTGAGCTTTTTGGCTAAAAGTAGCGATATAAAGCAACGCTCCTCCCTGGGTATGTACTTCTGGTGCAAAATGCAGCGTTGTTTTGGAGCGCAGTCTGATGCCTGTCGTCGTGGTTTAGAGTAAGAGTAGCAGTACTTCCTCTAATACGGAGAAGAGGGCTTGGGGTTTTTGGCAGGTCAGGGGTGAGGAAGGGCAAAGCTGGTTGAGAGGTGCTGGATGCTTCACTCTTGGCTGTGAAAGTCAAGTTCAAAGACTTTGTAAACCCACGCAAAAGGCAGCCTAAAGTTTATTTTCCACCAGAATTGCTTATGTTGCCTGAAGATATAATGGGGGCTTTAACCCGGAGACAAACTTAGCTTCTGTGGCCGTTTTTTAGTCCGTTACTGTCCAGCTTGAAAAAAATTGCATGGCTCTTCTCCCCCACCCCTACCCCCCCACACACAGTGTGCATAATCATAATCGGTCTTTGTAGCTTTGCTTGGAAAATGTCAGTTGCGGGCGGGCGGACAGATGGTAATTTGAAGCGCAACGGTTGAATTGCTAGGAATTGGCTACCTGGTTTCTCTGGGTGGTTCTCTGCTCCCAGTCCTTCCCTTCCTGCCCTCTCCCCTCTTTGTGTGTGGCTTTTTATTTTATTTATTTATGGGTTTGTACTTCCTTCTCCAGCTTCTTGGGCATTTCATGATTGTTGGCAAGAAGCGTGCTGCTCACCTGGGCCTGACCAATGGATTCCGGATGGTTGTGGATGAAGGGCCCGAGGGTGGGCAGTCTGTCTGTCACGTACATCTACATATTCTGGGTGGCCGTCAGTTGGGCTGGCCGCCTGGCTGAGATTTTTGCA
This sequence comes from Astur gentilis, assembly GCF_929443795.1. Taxonomy (NCBI): domain Eukaryota; kingdom Metazoa; phylum Chordata; class Aves; order Accipitriformes; family Accipitridae; genus Astur; species Astur gentilis. Next base: position 33,324,735 of record NC_064918.1, read on the forward strand.
CCGCAAGAGTTGCTGCACGTGTACAAATTGCCACTGAATGGATTTTGTCTGTTGCCCGTCAGTCTAGTAGCCGCTGTTGACGTCTAATTTTTGGTGACGTGTGTCTGTGGAAGGTAATGAAAGCTTTGAGCAGCAGTTGCACAATAAAGATTTAGCATGGGGATATCACCTCTGTCTTGTGCGTCTTACTGAGGGAAATAGTTCTGCAAGTTAAAATGTTGTCTCCCCAGAGTGTAAGTATGTGGAACGTTTCATTCTGTTAACAGTGTTCTATAGACAGATAATGATTTGCCCCGTCATTTGAAGCGTGATGCTGGAACCGCTTAGCAGTCTCCTGCGTCGTGCAGGAAGCAAACTCTTAGCTCTTTGGAAGTGGTACGCAAATGTACGTAAAGCCAGTGTAGGCTGCTGCTAAAACTTTAGAAAATACTGTATGTGACGCTACAGGCATGCCGTACAAGGGTGGTTTCGGCACAGTGCAATGCGGTGGAAGCATCCGGCTCCTGTTGGATCGCTTTATCAATGGCTGTGTGCTAAGGCCCCGTTGATATCCCTTTTCTGGTGAGGAGGGATACAGTAGGAGAAAAGAGTCGGTCTGAACGGCAGCTGTGGTGCTTCCGTAGCACAGTGCAATATCTCTTGTGTCAGTTTGGGTCAGCTGTCCTGGCTCTGTCCCCTCCCAACCTCTTGCCCACCCCCAGCTTACTGGACTTTGGGGGTGGGGGTGGTTGGAGAGACAGCCTCCGTGCTGTGGGAGCACTGCTCAGCAGTAGCCAAAACACTGGTGTGTTATCAACATCCTTCTAGCTACAACTACAAAGCACAGCACTATGAGGGCTGCTATGGGGAAAGTTACCTCCATCCCGGTGTGGCAGGTACACCCACCCCGACAGGAAACGAAACTTCTCTGGACAGGGAGGAGAGGAAAAAAACCCCAAACCCTAGAGGCCGCAGGTTGAAAGCCGAACTGACCAATCCGACACGCGTCAGTACGTGGAAGTGTTGACCTTTTGGGCAATGGGGAATAAAACGGCCACAGATCAGATTCGACAAGGGTATAAATGGGGCCCCGCCGGAGGACATTTTGAGTCAGTCCTCCTCGGAGCAGCGGGTCTGCAGTCAGGGACTCTCCCCTTGGGTCGGGACGCCGCCCTAGGTAACTCCTCAAGGTTGAGAGCCCTCATCTTGTAGGTGAGGGATATGCGCATTTTGAGTCATCATTTTTAGACCTTAAGAATTCTTAAGTCGGCTGTGTAGTACTAATTCCCCTTACATCATTGAGCCTGTGGTTCACTAATGATATCGTGGTTCTAACTAACTTTTTTACTGAAGAATAGATCTGATTTTTAACACCTGTTGGATTTGATTGCGTGAGCCTCCGTAACATTAAATTGGCATAGTCGGCAGGATGATGTTAATAGAGGAATTATTACGGAGGCACGGCTGTAGCCCTTCTCCCCCAGGTATGGAATGGGCAAAGGAGAAGTGGTCCGACCCAGCAGCGGTCGTGGAGAGAATAGAACAATGCCGCAGAAGTAGTCGAGATGGCAAAGGCAGTATGATTGCCATCCTAGGCGCCCGCTTGATTCAAGCGCAAAACCAAAACAATGATTCTGACAGACTGGCAAAGGATAATTCTAAAAAGCAATGGGAAATAGGTTGTTTGAAGGCGGAATTGAAACGAGAAAAGGAGCGGGCGCGTCTATTAGAACGAAAGATTGAAATTATGCTCGCGCAAGCAAAAAAGCCCCCCAGTGTTACCCAAATCTGAAAGTTAATTACGCGCGCGGACCCTGAGGGTTGGGATGGGGACATTTGGGGAGACTGATGAAAACAGCTCTGAAGAGGTAGAGGACTTGGAGGAAAGGGACGTGCGACCCCTTATTAAAACAGAAAGGCACACGGGTCCGCACGGTGGGAACCCCCGAGCCACTGTCTGCACGACCCCTTGGACGGTGGACGGGACCCGAACTCAGTGAATTACAAGCTAAGTTTTCACGCAAGCCGGGCGAAACCGAAGCTGAGTATTTGCGGAGGGTTTCTTTAACTGGGGGAGATTGGATACTATTGAGTGATGACAAAGCGAGGGGTTTCTGGGGACCGGGAGTGTTTTTGAGTGACGGACCGGCGGGTGATCAGTCGATAACATCCCGAGTAGCCTATTGGGCTGGGGGTGTGGACCCCAAGGAGAGAGGAGAACCTGTTACTATCCGGGTAAAGGGACTGTGGGAGGTAACGGAGGGAGTGCAAAAGGCGGCCTGTGTTCAGGGCATGTACGACAGAGGGCAGCAAGGGATAGCGATGGCTGTACCGGTGGACCCCCGCCACCCCTTAGACCCCTTATTAGAGGGCTGCTGGATGCTTTAAAAATACACGTCCAGTCCCTCAGAGAAAGAATTCAGGGGGCCGTTGAGCGCAATCAACAGAACCCGCCCGCGCACGGGATGACCTGGGCGGAAGTACTGCACAGCATAGTAGTTCACGGGCGCGAGATGGGATGGGCGGAGCCGAGCGGTGGCGCGGAGGGTAACAGGAAGGTCCGGCAAGCCAGTCGTAAACGCCGCCCCGAACGGCCTCCCCCCCGGGAGCCTGAGCCTCCTTCCTGGGGTCGGCCGGGTCGGAACTACGATCCCGGAAGGAATGGTCTCTGGCGGACAGCATTGGCACTGGGGGCACCCCGAGCCATGCTGCACGGGCAGGCCGCTGACGACATCCGGAAGCTGGTGGAACTGCTGGCGGGGAAAACTAGAGACCAAAGGGAAGCGGCAGCAACCCCGCCCCCTGGGGAAGAGAAACTGAGCCCTTTCGCGGCACTGCGAGGGGAGTTGGAAGGGCTAAAAAACTAGAAGTTGGGGTCTGGGGTTCAGGCCGCCCAATGCGCGTGGCGGATTCTTGCCAATGGTCTGCTGATAAGGAGCCTTGTATACACATTCCTGTGGGTCCAAGACGGATAAGTTTAGAACTTTTAATTGATACGGGAGCCCAAATTAGCATTTTAAACAAACGACAAGCTAATGAGCTAGGGATTAAACCATCGAGAAAGACTATAAACATAACGGGAGTGACAGGAGCAGCAGAAAAATGTCCCATAGCTCGAACTCAACTTTGGCTACCTGGGGAAAAGAGAATGACTGCTGTGGAAGTGGCTTTGAGCCCCTATGAGGGAAATATACTGGGATTCGATGTGCTGGCGGGCAAACAGTGGTACCTACCCAATGGCAGGGTGTGGAGCTTTGGGGGCAGAGGGGCAGGGGCTACCCATGTGAAAACATTGCAGGTTGCTCCTGCACTACTGCAATCTAAGGTAACCCGTGTCTCTCAATACCCGCTGCCAGCCGCTGCCAAGCGGGGTATTTCGGAAGGAAGTAATGACCTTGAGAAGAGACAGATGACAAGTTGCGTACATTCCCCTTATAATTCTCCTGTTTGGCCAGTCCGTAAACCGGATGGGAGGTGGCGACTAACAATTGATTATAGGAGATTGAACAGTAATACGCCAGCATTAACTGTTGCTGTTCCGAGCATAACCTCAATAGTAACGGCAATACAGGCCGTGGCCCACCCATGGATGGCTGCTTTAGATGTCGAGGATATGTTTTTTATGATTCCCCGAAGGGAAGAGGACAAACCCCAGTTCGCCTTCAGTTGGGAGGGGACACAATACACTTTTAATTGGCTTCCCCAGGGATAGAGGCATTCCCCCACTATTGCCCACAATGCTTTAGCCAAGCCTCTTGATGCTGTGGAAGTGCCATCAGGTGTTCACATATATCAATATATAGATGATATCCTAGTCGGTGGGGATAACAAGGAACAGGTAGGGCAAGTGGCTGAGGCCATCTGGAATCTGTTAGTCAAGAATGGGCTAGACATTCCATCTTCTAAATGTCAAGGTCCTGGACAAGAAATTAAATTCCTGGGGGCACGGTGGATAGCTGGAGCAGTTGCGGTACCCGACGACACTCTATCAGCTATTGAAAAGGGACAGACTCCGGGCAATAAAACGGAATTACAGCAGCTGCTAGGTACTTTGGGCTACTGGAGAAAACATATACCAGGGTTCTCAGTGATTGCCCGCCCTCTCTATGACTTGCTCCAAAACAATAGGAAATGGGATTGGACTTTGCACCATACGGAAGCCCTTAACACTTTGAAAGATGAGCTTAAGGCTTACCAGAGACTAGGCCCGTTGCACCCGCGAGACCCGTTAAGGGTGGAATGGGGATTTGCCGCACATGCTTCATACTGTGGCGTGTTTCAAAAGGGCCCGCAAGGACCAGCTAGGCCTTTATTATTCTCTTCCACTTCATGTAAGGAGACTGAACAACGATACTCAGATTGGGAAAAAGGGGGTCCTTTGCCTCACTAGAGCGGTTAAGGAGGCTGAAAAGCTGCACACATCACAAGATGTTATGGCACAGGGCCCTTTCCCTCTCTTAAACTCAGTCCTCAATGGGTCGCCTCCTCCCGAGGGAGCAGCCCAAAAGGCCACAGTTAGGAAATGGTATGCATACCTAGAAGGGATAAGTCAGCTGTGGGAGCACTGCTCAGCAGTAGCCAAAACATTGGTGTGTTATCAACACCCTTCTAGCTACAACTACAAAGCGCAGCACTATGAGGGCTGCTATGGGGAAAGTTACCTCCATCCCAGCCAGACCCAAACCAAAACTACATCACAGGGAGACGGCAAACTTCATCTTTCTTTAGCAGCCATTAGAAAAGGGAGACGGGCATGGGAAAGCAGGGCGATCCTTTGTTGCCCTTGAACCCTACGTTACTGAGGCATCTGAGACGCCCGCTGGAAGGCGTCTTCATCTCTTCTATATCCCCAAGCGATCGGGTGAAGTTTGGTGACATGGGCGTGTAAGTGACCCGAGGACTTCACCTTTATTTAGTCTTCCCGGGGAGGAGATGGAAACGGTTTACCTGAGGTAGATGGAAACTGACATATGATGTTTCCTTGAAACTGCACTGGTGCAGTGTTTGCTTACTGAATGATTGAGCTAGGTAACATCTATTGTTCTGTCTGTGTTAACTCCCTAAGGTATCTAGAAAGTGTTCCCACTTCTGGGGGCGGGGGAATTTTGAAGAAGCTAGGTATGGCTTATACATTCAGAGAGACTGGGTGATTACCATACGTTTTAGAAGTCTGTGGCGCTTGGTGGAATTCATGTCTCGCCTCGCAGGCAACATTGCCGATACCTTGCTCCAAACCAGAGCGAGCAAAGGGTTATTAAACAGCGATCCACTGAAGAATCGTAGAATCCTAGAGCAGCCCAGGTGGGAAGGGACCTGGAAAGATCATCTGGTCCATCCTTTTGTGGGAAAGGGAGCCTAGATTAGATCATCTAGCACCCTGTTGTCGTGGTTTAACCCCAATCAGCAACTAAGCACCACGCAGCCACTCACTCGCTTCCCCCCCCCCCACCCAGTGGGATGGGGGAGAAAATCGGGAAGAGAAGTAAAACTTGTGGGTTGAGATAAGAACGGTTTAATAGAACAGAAAAGAAGAAACTAATAATGATAACACTAATAAAATGACAATAGTAATAATGAAAGGATTGGAATATACAAGTGATGCACAATGCAATTGCTCACCACCCGCCGACCGACGCCCAGCTAGTCCCTGAGCGGCGATCCCCCCCCCGCTCCCCCCCAGTTGATATACTAGATGTGACATCACATGGTATGGAATACCCCGTTGGCCACTTTGGGTCAGCTGCCCTGGTTGTGTCCCCTCCCAGCTTCCTGTGCCCCTCCAGCTTTCTCGCTGGCTGGGCATGAGAAGCTGAAAAATCCTTGACTTCAGACTAAACACTACTTAGCAACAACTGAAAACATCAGTGTTATCTTCGCATACTGAACTCAAAACATGGCACTGTACCAGCTACTAGGAAGACAATTAACTCTATCCCAGCTGAAACCAGGGCAGCGTCACTGAGAGGCTGCCGAGCCTGGTGAACCCTGTGGATTATCATCTGCTCCTACTATTCCGCGTAGGGTCTGGCGAGGCAACTTAGAACCCTCCCAAGAGACTATATGTCCCTTGGAGCAATGTTAAAAGGATCGGGAGCACAGGTGGTGGTCTCCTCTATCCTCCCAGTCAGAGGAAGGGGTCCGGGAAGGAGGAGACGAATTGAACAGGTGAATGCCTGGCTGCGTAGCTGGTGCCATGCTCAAGGTTTTGGCTTCTATGATCGTGGATCTGCCTTTGAGAAGCCGGGTCTGTTGGGAACTGATGGGATTCACCTGACCAAGCGGGGCAAGAGGGTCTTCGCCAACAAGCTGGCCAGACTTACAAGGAGGGCTTTAAACTAGACTCAGTGGGGGAAGGGGATGGAGTTTTGAGCAACAGAGAAGAGCGAGGGGCTGCTGATGCGTTAGGAACCAACAGGGGAACACTTGAGAAATGCCACAAAGGAACTGGGGCTTGATCCTCCACAAAGGTGACACGGTTGACAGCCCAGCTGAAGTGCCTCTATACCAATGCACGCAGCATGGGTAACAAAGAGGAGGAGTTGGAAGCCACTGTGCAGAAGGAGCAGAAGGGAGCTGGCAGCTCTTTAAGGACGTTTTTCTTAGCGCACAAGAGCTCTCGATCCCCATGCGTAAGAAATCAGGCAAGGAAGGCAGGAGACCAGCGTGGCTGGGGAAGGACCTTCTGGTCGAGCTGAAGCGCAAGAAGGAAATGCATAGGCAGTGGAAGCGGGGACACGCATCCTGGGAAGAATATAGGGATGCTGCCCGGGTGTGTAGGGATGGGATCAGGAAAGCTAAGGCACAGCTGGAGCTGAATTTGGCAAGGGATGTGAAGAATCATAAGGAGGGCTTCTACAGGTGCGTTGGTCAGAAAAGGAAGAGTAAAGAAAACGTACGCCACCCCCACCCCCCTCCGATAAAGACGACGGGAGATCTAGTGACAACTGACATGGAGAAGGCTGAGGTACTCAACGACTTTTTTCCTCCCTTTTCTCTGGCAACCACTGTTCCCACATCTCTCAAGTCCTTGAACCTCAAGGCCCTCCCATCGTAGGAAACGATCCGTTTCGAGACCACCTGAGGAACCTGAACGTACACAAGTCCTGCACCTGGGGAGGAACAAGCCCATGCACCGGTATATGCTGGAGGCCGACTGGCTGGAAAGCAGCTTTGCAGAAAAGGACGTGGGGGGCTCCTGGTGGACACCAAGTTGAACAAGAGCCGACAATGTGCCCTTGCCGCAAAGAAGGCTAAGGATATCCTTAGCCCGATATAGAGGAAAGCGGGGTTTATGTATGTTACAAGACAGTTGTGTAGACCAATCAAATTGCTCACTATCCCCGGGGGCGTGTTACCGAAATCCGGAATAAAACTCCTTACCAGCAATGAGAAGTTAAGAAGCAGGCACTTCTTTATTGCAGCGCTGGGCACACAGGGGATCACTCCACCTAGTGTGTGCACCTGTCTGGTTTAATCATGCAGGTTAAATACACACCTGTTATACATAGTCACTAAATTTCTGGGAAATGTCATACATAATCATCAACTGTCCGATAAATCATTAGCATATGTAAATGTCCCTTTACGCAGGCGTGGTGAAGTCTCTGGTGGTCTTCAGAAGCCCTCTGGTGGTCTTCCATAGTCTTCCTCACTTTGTCCGATAGTTGACCTCTCTTATGTGATTCCGCGCAGTACGATTTTCGCCATCATGTATTAGATTTACATAAAAGTACATTCAATGTTAATTCTTGAATTTAACGTTTCTAGTGATTGGCCCTCAGTCACACCACCTTTTCAATATTCTTATACTAAAACATTCATTGGTTAATCTTACTTAATTCCACTAACTGGAATCTTGATCAACGTGGGGTTTCTAAGCAACAGAACTAAGGTCCATAACGATCTCTCTGAGTTCCTTAGGACAAAACACTACAAACTAACAAATCGGTCGAAGTTTCTATGGTTAACTAATTTTAGACAATACGTATTTTCTTATGACTGCATACAGCACATTTTGTACGTTCCTAAGTTTCGATGACTACATTGCGCGCTTCAAAGCCCTATATTCTACAATCTTTACCTTTTGATGAAACCCAGGTTATATAAAATTTTAACTTATCAGAATATTTGTAATAGGCGCAGGGCACCACAGGCCACCCTTGGGCAGCTTTGGGGGCACTGCCTATTTTTCTCAAAGCCTCCTACCCAGCTTAGCGCAAATCCTGTCTTGATCTGCCCTCCAGCCCTCAAGCCACCAGTGCTGAACACAGGCTTTGTATTTTATTTTCTCCCAGGAGGCGTGCAGCTTAGAAACGTCTGCAACTGAAGCGGGGCTTTCAGGGAACAATTTAGAGCAACTTCTGTTGGTTCTGCGAAATGTTCTGAGAAGTTAAGGCCTGCCCTGCCCTGGCAAAAGCAGTCATTTGACAGGAGGGAGCAGCACCGAAAAGCCACAAGCACATTTGGGGTGGACTTGATGCGGTAATAAATAACAAGAAATGGTACTTCTAGCTACAACAGCCTCTTCTGAGACCTCGTTGCCCGCCCGCAGGGTCTCAGCACTACACGGGACAGATCCCTCCGCGCCCCGGTCGGATCCCTCCGCGCCCCGGGGGCACGCAAAGTCCCTGAGCCCCGGCAAGCGCCAGGTCGACGAGGGCGGACCCGCCAAGGGGGCGGGGACAAGCGGCAACGACAGACGGGACAGCCAATCGAGACGCGGGATCGGCCGGCGGCGATCTGGCGGCCCAACGGGCGCCGCGGAGGGCCTGGCCGAGTGGAGGAAGCGCGGGGACGACAAGGGGCGTTGTCGCGGCTGGCGAGATTGTTGGGGCGCGGGCCGCCCGGCCCGGTGGCGCCACTACTGTCTTCGGAAGGATCACCGGCAAGGCGCTTCCCCGCCAACGTCATCTACGAGGACGAGGAGGTAGCCGCGGCTTTGCTCTGTGCGCGGTTCCTCTTCCCTTCCCCCCCTCCCCCCGCGCTCGCAGGCACCCTGAGCCGAGGCCCCGTTGCGCGGTGCCCGGGAGCGCGGCAGGGCGGGTGGCGGCGTTGCTGCGGGCGGGCGGGCGGGTGGGTGGGTGGGTGGAGGGACGGACGGGGCCTCTCTGGGTTGTGGCGCTCTCTACTGCACCATCCCTAAAACATCGCGCTTTTTCGGTACCCCCCGCCCCCGGCAGCTGCGACGCGTACCGGGTTGCCGGTGTTGCCCGGCTCGCCTCGGTTCCCAGCCCCACCGCGTCGTGCGCGTGCGTAGAGGAGGGCCTCTGACGGGAACGCACTTGGTGGCAGCCGCAGACGTCTGCCGCCTGATATCCCTTTGGCACTGCAAGTCGCGCAAAGTTTGCTGCCGAGGGATGGGAGTGGTCCTGCCTCGTGTGGGATGATAGTCTTGAAACCAGAGTAGGGACCGTAATGAGTTAGTTCTGCACAGGAGAAATGCAGGTCTCGATGTGCCTCGTAACAGCATTAGAGAGATTTCACGGCTCTGCTGTGCTAGGCTTTGTTTCTGACCCCCCAAACTGGATTATTAAAGCAAAGAATTGCAGCTTTTCTTATTTTTCTTAACAAAAAGCTAGAAACCGGTCATCCTGCGGGCTGCAAAAGCTTCCCAGATGTTGTTTCTGTGGTGAAGTGGGCCCGTGATAACAGCATGCTTGCGAGGTTTGCGGATGCTGGCGCACCACAACGTGCTAGGAACTAGAGCGAGCTGCTTAGACTGTGGGGAAAAAAATGCAGCCGTTGCCTGCACGATGTTAACTTTAAGTTAGTATCCCGTATAATTTTGTTCTTAACAGTTAGGGATGCCTTCTGCTTTTGAAGGTAGGGTTTACGTGCAATACAGAAGACAGGCTCGTACTAGGCACTCGCAGGCTTCCTGGGATTATGCTTTTGTTCAATACTTGAGCTCCCTGTCGCATGGCAAACGAGTGGCCGCTGATCTTCCACTTCACCAAACTCTTTGCTGGTTCAGTTAAGCCGTTTGTCTCCTGCCTCTGTGGTGGACCACATCGAATAGAAAAACTGCTTAGGAAATGATCAGCCCAAATTGAAACATACTGGAGGTCGCTAATCTGAAGTCCTGGCCCGTCTCCTTGCCCCCATCATCTTGCGTGCACTTCTGGAGGGGGCTCTGTAAATACGTTGTATTTTGTGTATAGAAAGTATTAATATCGCGTAAGAAAAATCAACGTTTCGGCTTGCGTTTGGGGTATCTGGCAATCTGCTTCTGTACGAGTTTGGTGGGGCGTATTGATTTGCTTAAGCTATTGCCTTTCTCTGAAGCCAATTGCGTTTTAACTGTTTACTCTTCCTCCAGCGCCTTGCATTCCGTGATCTTTCGCCCCAAGCTCCGACGCTTTTCCTAGTCACGCCTAAGGAGCCAATTATCGGGTTATCTGACGCAGAAGATTCTGGTGAATCTGTAAGTACTGCGGAAGCTTTCTGTGGGCTAAACTGTACCTGTAATTAGTTCCTAATTTACTAGGCTCTCTCTCCCACCCCCCTTTCCCTCTTGATAGGGCACACGCAGTAGGCTATTGTGGGTTTTCTGGCGCTATAATCTTTTGCCTCTAGCTTGTAATGGAGTTGAGCTTTTTGGCTAAAAGTAGCGATATAAAGCAACGCTCCTCCCTGGGTATGTACTTCTGGTGCAAAATGCAGCGTTGTTTTGGAGCGCAGTCTGATGCCTGTCGTCGTGGTTTAGAGTAAGAGTAGCAGTACTTCCTCTAATACGGAGAAGAGGGCTTGGGGTTTTTGGCAGGTCAGGGGTGAGGAAGGGCAAAGCTGGTTGAGAGGTGCTGGATGCTTCACTCTTGGCTGTGAAAGTCAAGTTCAAAGACTTTGTAAACCCACGCAAAAGGCAGCCTAAAGTTTATTTTCCACCAGAATTGCTTATGTTGCCTGAAGATATAATGGGGGCTTTAACCCGGAGACAAACTTAGCTTCTGTGGCCGTTTTTTAGTCCGTTACTGTCCAGCTTGAAAAAAATGGCATGGCTCTTCTCCCCCACCCCTACCCCCCCACACACAGTGTGCATAATCATAATCGGTCTTTGTAGCTTTGCTTGGAAAATGTCAGTTGCGGGCGGGCGGACAGATGGTAATTTGAAGCGCAACGGTTGAATTGCTAGGAATTGGCTACCTGGTTTCTCTGGGTGGTTCTCTGCTCCCAGTCCTTCCCTTCCTGCCCTCTCCCCTCTTTGTGTGTGGCTTTTTATTTTATTTATTTATGGGTTTGTACTTCCTTCTCCAGCTTCTTGGGCATTTCATGATTGTTGGCAAGAAGCGTGCTGCTCACCTGGGCCTGACCAATGGATTCCGGATGGTTGTGGATGAAGGGCCCGAGGGTGGGCAGTCTGTCTGTCACGTACATCTACATATTCTGGGTGGCCGTCAGTTGGGCTGGCCGCCTGGCTGAGATTTTTGCACCGCAAGAGTTGCTGCACGTGTACAAATTGCCACTGAATGGATTTTGTCTGTTGCCCGTCAGTCTAGTAGCCGCTGTTGACGTCTAATTTTTGGTGACGTGTGTCTGTGGAAGGTAATGAAAGCTTTGAGCAGCAGTTGCACAATAAAGATTTAGCATGGGGATATCACCTCTGTCTTGTGCGTCTTACTGAGGGAAATAGTTCTGCAAGTTAAAATGTTGTCTCCCCAGAGTGTAAGTATGTGGAACGTTTCATTCTGTTAACAGTGTTCTATAGACAGATAATGATTTGCCCCGTCATTTGAAGCGTGATGCTGGAACCGCTTAGCAGTCTCCTGCGTCGTGCAGGAAGCAAACTCTTAGCTCTTTGGAAGTGGTACGCAAATGTACGTAAAGCCAGTGTAGGCTGCTGCTAAAACTTTAGAAAATACTGTATGTGACGCTACAGGCATGCCGTACAAGGGTGGTTTCGGCACAGTGCAATGCGGTGGAAGCATCCGGCTCCTGTTGGATCGCTTTATCAATGGCTGTGTGCTAAGGCCCCGTTGATATCCCTTTTCTGGTGAGGAGGGATACGGTAGGAGAAAAGAGTCGGTCTGAACGGCAGCTGTGGTGCTTCCGTAGCACAGTGCAATATCTCTTGTGTCAGTTTGGGTCAGCTGTCCTGGCTCTGTCCCCTCCCAACCTCTTGCCCACCCCCAGCTTACTGGACTTTGGGGGTGGGGGTGGTTGGAGAGACAGCCTCCGTGCTGTGGGAGCACTGCTCAGCAGTAGCCAAAACACTGGTGTGTTATCAACATCCTTCTAGCTACAACTACAAAGCACAGCACTATGAGGGCTGCTATGGGGAAAGTTACCTCCATCCCAGTGTGGCAGGTACACCCACCCCGACAGGAAACGAAACTTCTCTGGACAGGGAGGAGAGGAAAAACCCCCAAACCCTAGAGGCCGCAGGTTGAAAGCCGAACTGACCAATCCGACACGCGTCAGTACGTGGAAGTGTTGACCTTTTGGGCAATGGGGAATAAAATGGCCACAGATCAGATTCGACAAGGGTATAAATGGGGCCCCGCCGGAGGACATTTTGAGTCAGTCCTCCTCGGAGCAGCGGGTCTGCAGTCAGGGACTCTCCCCTTGGGTCGGGACGCCGCCCTAGGTAACTCCTCGAGGTTGAGAGCCCTCATCTTGTAGGTGAGGGATATGCGCATTTTGAGTCATCATTTTTAGACCTTAAGAATTCTTAAGTCGGCTGTGTAGTACTAATTCCCCTTACATCATTGAGCCTGTGGTTCACTAATGATATCGTGGTTCTAACTAACTTTTTTACTGAAGAATAGATCTGATTTTTAACACCTGTTGGATTTGATTGCGTGAGCCTCCGTAACATTAAATTGGCATAGTCGGCAGGATGATGTTAATAGAGGAATTATTACGGAGGCACGGCTGTAGCCCTTCTCCCCCAGGTATGGAATGGGCAAAGGAGAAGTGGTCCGACCCAGCAGCGGTCGTGGAGAGAATAGAACAATGCCGCAGAAGTAGTCGAGATGGCAAAGGCAGTATGATTGCCATCCTAGGCGCCCGCTTGATTCAAGCGCAAAACCAAAACAGTGATTCTGACAGACTGGCAAAGGATAATTCTAAAAAGCAATGGGAAATAGGTTGTTTGAAGGCGGAATTGAAACGAGAAAAGGAGCGGGCGCGTCTATTAGAACGAAAGATTGAAATTATGCTCGCGCAAGCAAAAAAGCCCCCCAGTGTTACCCAAATCTGAAAGTTAATTACGCGCGCGGACCCTGAGGGTTGGGATGGGGACATTTGGGGAGACTGATGAAAACAGCTCTGAAGAGGTAGAGGACTTGGAGGAAAGGGACGTGCGACCCCTTATTAAAACAGAAAGGCACACGGGTCCGCACGGTGGGAACCCCCGAGCCACTGTCTGCACGACCCCTTGGACGGTGGACGGGACCCGAACTCAGTGAATTACAAGCTAAGTTTTCACGCAAGCCGGGCGAAACTGAAACTGAGTATTTGCGGAGGGTTTCTTTAACTGGGGGAGATTGGATACTATTGAGTGATGACAAAGCGAGGGGTTTCTGGGGACCGGGAGTGTTTTTGAGTGACGGACCGGCGGGTGATCAGTCGATAACGTCCCGAGTAGCCTATTGGGCTGGGGGTGTGGACCCCAAGGAGAGAGGAGAACCTGTTACTATCCGGGTAAAGGGACTGTGGGAGGTAACGGAGGGAGTGCAAAAGGCGGCCTGTGTTCAGGGCATGTACGACAGAGGGCAGCAAGGGATAGCGATGGCTGTACCGGTGGACCCCCGCCACCCCTTAGACCCCTTATTAGAGGGCTGCTGGATGCTTTAAAAATACACGTCCAGTCCCTCAGAGAAAGAATTCAGGGGGCCGTTGAGCGCAATCAACAGAACCCGCCCGCGCACGGGATGACCTGGGCGGAAGTACTGCACAGCATAGTAGTTCACGGGCGCGAGATGGGATGGGCGGAGCCGAGCGGTGGCGCGGAGGGTAACAGGAAGGTCCGGCAAGCCAGTCGTAAACGCCGCCCCGAACGGCCTCCCCCCCGGGAGCCTGAGCCTCCTTCCTGGGGTCGGCCGGGTCGGAACTACGATCCCGGAAGGAATGGTCTCTGGCGGACAGCATTGGCACTGGGGGCACCCCGAGCCATGCTGCACGGGCAGGCCGCTGACGACATCCGGAAGCTGGTGGAACTGCTGGCGGGGAAAACTAGAGACCAAGGGGAAGCGGCAGCAACCCCGCCCCCTGGGGAAGAGAAACTGAGCCCTTTCGCGGCACTGCGAGGGGAGTTGGAAGGGCTAAAAAACTAGAAGTTGGGGTCTGGGGTTCAGGCCGCCCAATGCGCGTGGCGGATTCTTGCCAATGGTCTGCTGATAAGGAGCCTTGTATACACATTCCTGTGGGTCCAAGACGGATAAGTTTAGAACTTTTAATTGATACGGGAGCCCAAATTAGCATTTTAAACAAACGACAAGCTAATGAGCTAGGGATTAAACCATCGAGAAAGACTATAAACGTAACGGGAGTGACAGGAGCAGCAGAAAAATGTCCCATAGCTCGAACTCAACTTTGGCTACCTGGGGAAAAGAGAATGACTGCTGTGGAAGTGGCTTTGAGCCCCTATGAGGGAAATATACTGGGATTCGATGTGCTGGCGGGCAAACAGTGGTACCTACCCAATGGCAGGGTGTGGAGCTTTGGGGGCAGAGGGGCAGGGGCTACCCATGTGAAAACATTGCAGGTTGCTCCTGCACTACTGCAATCTAAGGTAACCCGTGTCTCTCAATACCCGCTGCCAGCCGCTGCCAAGCGGGGTATTTCGGAAGGAAGTAATGACCTTGAGAAGAGACAGATGACAAGTTGCGTACATTCCCCTTATAATTCTCCTGTTTGGCCAGTCCGTAAACCGGATGGGAGGTGGCGACTAACGATTGATTATAGGAGATTGAACAGTAATACCCCACCGTTAACTGCTGCTGTTCCGAGCATAACCTCAATAGTAACGGCAATACAGGCCGCGGCCCACCCATGGATGGCTGCTTTAGATGTCGAGGATATGTTTTTTATGATTCCCCGAAGGGAAGAGGACAAACCCCAGTTCGCCTTCAGTTGGGAGGGGACACAATACACTTTTAAATGGCTTCCCCAGGGATAGAGGCATTCCCCCACTATTGCCCACAATGCTTTAGCCAAGCCTCTTGATGCTGTGGAAGTGCCATCAGGTGTTCACATATATCAATATATAGATGATATCCTAGTCGGTGGGGATAACAAGGAACAGGTAGGGCAAGTGGCTGAGGCCATCTAGAATCTGTTAGTCAAGAATGGGCTAGACATTCCATCTTCTAAATGTCAAGGTCCTGGACAAGAAATTAAATTCCTGGGGGCACGGTGGATAGCTGGAGCAGTTGCGGTACCTGACGACACTCTATCAGCTATTGAAAAGGGACAGACTCCGGGCAATAAAACGGAATTACAGCAGCTGCTAGGTACTTTGGGCTACTGGAGAAAACATATACCAGGGTTCTCAGTGATTGCCCGCCCTCTCTATGACTTGCTCCAAAACAATAGGAAATGGGATTGGACTTTGCACCATACGGAAGCCCTTAACACTTTGAAAGATGAGCTTAAGGCTTACCAGAGACTAGGCCCGTTGCACCCGCGAGACCCGTTAAGGGTGGAATGGGGATTTGCCGCACATGCTTCGTACTGTGGCGTGTTTCAAAAGGGCCCGCAAGGACCAGCTAGGCCTTTATTATTCTCTTCCACTTCATGTAAGGAGACTGAACAACGATACTCAGATTGGGAAAAAGGGGGTCCTTTGCCTCACTAGAGCGGTTAAGGAGGCTGAAAAGCTGCACACATCACAAGATGTTATAGCACAGGGCCCTTTCCCTCTCTTAAACTCAGTCCTCAATGGGTCGCCTCCTCCCGAGGGAGCAGCCCAAAAGGCCACAGTTAGGAAATGGTATGCATACCTAGAAGGGATAAGTCAGCTGTGGGAGCACTGCTCAGCAGTAGCCAAAACATTGGTGTGTTATCAACACCCTTCTAGCTACAACTACAAAGCGCAGCACTATGAGGGCTGCTATGGGGAAAGTTACCTCCATCCCAGCCAGACCCAAACCAAAACTACATCACAGGGAGACGGCAAACTTCATCTTTCTTTAGCAGCCATTAGAAAAGGGAGACGGGCATGGGAAAGCAGGGCGATCCTTTGTTGCCCTTGAACCCTACGTTACTGAGGCATCTGAGACGCCCGCTGGAAGGCGTCTTCATCTCTTCTATATCCCCAAGCGATCGGGTGAAGTTTGGTGACACGGGCGTGTAAGTGACCCGAGGACTTCACCTTTATTTAGTCTTCCCGGGGAGGAGATGGAAACGGTTTACCTGAGGTAGATGGAAACTGACATATGATGTTTCCTTGAAACTGCACTGGTGCAGTGTTTGCTTACTGAATGATTGAGCTAGGTAACATCTATTGCTCTGTCTGTGTTAACTCCCTAAGGTATCTAGAAAGTGTTCCCACTTCTGGGGGCGGGGGAATTTTGAAGAAGCTAGGTATGGCTTATACATTCAGAGAGACTGGGTGATTACCATACGTTTTAGAAGTCTGTGGCGCTTGGTGGAATTCATGTCTCGCCTCGCAGGCAACATTGCCGATACCTTGCTCCAAACCAGAGCGAGCAAAGGGTTATTAAACAGCAATCCACTGAAGAATCGTAGAATCCTAGAGCAGCCCAGGTGGGAAGGGACCTGGAAAGATCATCTGGTCCATCCTTTTGTGGGAAAGGGAGCCTAGATTAGATCATCTAGCACCCTGTTGTCGTGGTTTAACCCCAATCAGCAACTAAGCACCACGCAGCCACTCACTCGCTTCCCCCCCCCCCACCCAGTGGGATGGGGGAGAAAATCGGGAAGAGAAGTAAAACTTGTGGGTTGAGATAAGAACGGTTTAATAGAACAGAAAAGAAGAAACTAATAATGATAACACTAATAAAATGACAATAGTAATAATGAAGGGATTGGAATATACAAGTGATGCACAATGCAATTGCTCACCACCCGCCGACCGACGCCCAGCTAGTCCCTGAGCGGCGATCCCCCCCCCGCTCCCCCCCAGTTGATATACTAGATGTGACATCACATGGTATGGAATACCCCGTTGGCCACTTTGGGTCAGCTGCCCTGGTTGTGTCCCCTCCCAGCTTCCTGTGCCCCTCCAGCTTTCTCGCTGGCTGGGCATGAGAAGCTGAAAAATCCTTGACTTCAGACTAAACACTACTTAGCAACAACTGAAAACATCAGTGTTATCTTCGCATACTGAACTCAAAACATGGCACTGTACCAGCTACTAGGAAGACAATTAACTCTATCCCAGCTGAAACCAGGGCAGCGTCACTGAGAGGCTGCCGAGCCTGGTGAACCCTGTGGATTATCATCCGCTCCTACTATTCCGCGTAGGGTCTGGCGAGGCAACTTAGAACCCTCCCAAGAGACTATATGTCCCTTGGAGCAATGTTAAAAGGATCGGGAGCACAGGTGGTGGTCTCCTCTATCCTCCCAGTCAGAGGAAGGGGTCCGGGAAGGAGGAGACGAATTGAACAGGTGAATGCCTGGCTGCGTAGCTGGTGCCATGCTCAAGGTTTTGGCTTCTATGATCGTGGATCTGCCTTTGAGAAGCCGGGTCTGTTGGGAACTGATGGGATTCACCTGACCAAGCGGGGCAAGAGGGTCTTCGCCAACAAGCTGGCCAGACTTACAAGGAGGGCTTTAAACTAGACTCAGTGGGGGAAGGGGATGGAGTTTTGAGCAACAGAGAAGAGCGAGGGGCTGCTGATGCGTTAGGAACCAACAGGGGAACACTTGAGAAATGCCACAAAGGAACTGGGGCTTGATCCTCCACAAAGGTGACACGGTTGACAGCCCAGCTGAAGTGCCTCTATACCAATGCACGCAGCATGGGTAACAAAGAGGAGGAGTTGGAAGCCACTGTGCAGAAGGAGCAGAAGGGAGCTGGCAGCTCTTTAAGGACGTTTTTCTTAGCGCACAAGAGCTCTCGATCCCCATGCGTAAGAAATCAGGCAAGGAAGGCAGGAGACCAGCGTGGCTGGGGAAGGACCTTCTGGTCGAGCTGAAGCGCAAGAAGGAAATGCATAGGCAGTGGAAGCGGGGACACGCATCCTGGGAAGAATATAGGGATGCTGCCCGGGTGTGTAGGGATGGGATCAGGAAAGCTAAGGCACAGCTGGAGCTGAATTTGGCAAGGGATGTGAAGAATCATAAGGAGGGCTTCTACAGGTGCGTTGGTCAGAAAAGGAAGAGTAAAGAAAACGTACGCCACCCCCACCCCCCTCCGATAAAGACGACGGGAGATCTAGTGACAACTGACATGGAGAAGGCTGAGGTACTCAACGACTTTTTTCCTCCCTTTTCTCTGGCAACCACTGTTCCCACATCTCTCAAGTCCTTGAACCTCAAGGCCCTCCCATCGTAGGAAACGATCCGTTTCGAGACCACCTGAGGAACCTGAACGTACACAAGTCCTGCACCTGGGGAGGAACAAGCCCATGCACCGGTATATGCTGGAGGCCGACTGGCTGGAAAGCAGCTTTGCAGAAAAGGACGTGGGGGGCTCCTGGTGGACACCAAGTTGAACAAGAGCCGACAATGTGCCCTTGCCGCAAAGAAGGCTAAGGATATCCTTAGCCCGATATAGAGGAAAGCGGGGTTTATGTATGTTACAAGACAGTTGTGTAGACCAATCAAATTGCTCACTATCCCCGGGGGCGTGTTACCGAAATCCGGAATAAAACTCCTTACCAGCAATGAGAAGTTAAGAAGCAGGCACTTCTTTATTGCAGCGCTGGGCACACAGGGGATCACTCCACCTAGTGTGTGCACCTGTCTGGTTTAATCATGCAGGTTAAATACACACCTGTTATACATAGTCACTAAATTTCTGGGAAATGTCATACATAATCATCAACTGTCCGATAAATCATTAGCATATGTAAATGTCCCTTTACGCAGGCGTGGTGAAGTCTCTGGTGGTCTTCAGAAGCCCTCTGGTGGTCTTCCATAGTCTTCCTCACTTTGTCCGATAGTTGACCTCTCTTATGTGATTCCGCGCAGTACGATTTTCGCCATCATGTATTAGATTTACATAAAAGTACATTCAATGTTAATTCTTGAATTTAACGTTTCTAGTGATTGGCCCTCAGTCACACCACCTTTTCAATATTCTTATACTAAAACATTCATTGGTTAATCTTACTTAATTCCACTAACTGGAATCTTGATCAACGTGGGGTTTCTAAGCAACAGAACTAAGGTCCATAACGATCTCTCTGAGTTCCTTAGGACAAAACACTACAAACTAACAAATCGGTCGAAGTTTCTATGGTTAACTAATTTTAGACAATACGTATTTTCTTATGACTGCATACAGCACATTTTGTACGTTCCTAAGTTTCGATGACTACATTGCGCGCTTCAAAGCCCTATATTCTACAATCTTTACCTTTTGATGAAACCCAGGTTATATAAAATTTTAACTTATCAGAATATTTGTAATAGGCGCAGGGCACCACAGGCCACCCTTGGGCAGCTTTGGGGGCACTGCCTATTTTTCTCAAAGCCTCCTACCCAGCTTAGCGCAAATCCTGTCTTGATCTGCCCTCCAGCCCTCAAGCCACCAGTGCTGAACACAGGCTTTGTATTTTATTTTCTCCCAGGAGGCGTGCAGCTTAGAAACGTCTGCAACTGAAGCGGGGCTTTCAGGGAACAATTTAGAGCAACTTCTGTTGGTTCTGCGAAATGTTCTGAGAAGTTAAGGCCTGCCCTGCCCTGGCAAAAGCAGTCATTTGACAGGAGGGAGCAGCACCGAAAAGCCACAAGCACATTTGGGGTGGACTTGATGCGGTAATAAATAACAAGAAATGGTACTTCTAGCTACAACAGCCTCTTCTGAGACCTCGTTGCCCGCCCGCAGGGTCTCAGCACTGCACGGGACAGATCCCTCCGCGGCCTGGCCCTACGTCGTCTCCCTCCGCGCCCCGGTCGGATCCCTCCGCGCCCCGGTCGGATCCCTCCGCGCCCCGGGGGCACGCAAAGTCCCTGAGCCCCGGCAAGCGCCAGGTCGACGAGGGCGGACCCGCCAAGGGGGCGGGGACAAGCGGCAACGACAGACGGGACAGCCAATCGAGACGCGGGATCGGCCGGCGGCGATCTGGCGGCCCAACGGGCGCCGCGGAGGGCCTGGCCGAGTGGAGGAAGCGCGGGGACGACAAGGGGCGTTGTCGCGGCTGGCGAGATTGTTGGGGCGCGGGCCGCCCGGCCCGGTGGCGCCACTACTGTCTTCGGAAGGATCACCGGCAAGGCGCTTCCCCGCCAACGTCATCTACGAGGACGAGGAGGTAGCCGCGGCTTTGCTCTGTGCGCGGTTCCTCTTCCCTTCCCCCCCTCCCCCTCCCCCCGCGCTCGCAGGCACCCTGAGCCGAGGCCCCGTTGCGCGGTGCCCGGGAGCGCGGCAGGGCGGGTGGCGGCGTTGCTGCGGGCGGGTGGGTGGGTGGGTGGAGGGACGGACGGGGCCTCTCTGGGTTATGGCGCTCTCTACTGCACCATCCCTAAAACATCGCGCTTTTTCGGTACCCCCAGCCCCCCGCTGCTGCGGCGCGTACCGGGTTGCCGGTGTTGCCCGGCTCGCCTCGGTTCCCAGCCCCACCGCGTCGTGCGCGTGCGTAGAGGAGGGCCTCTGACGGGAACGCACTTGGTGGCAGCCGCAGACGTCTGCCGCCTGATATCCCTTTGGCACTGCAAGTCGCGCAAAGTTTGCTGCCGAGGGATGGGAGTGGTCCTGCCTCGTGTGGGATGATAGTCTTGAAACCAGAGTAGGGACCGTAATGAGTTAGTTCTGCACAGGAGAAATGCAGGTCTCGATGTGCCTCGTAACAGCATTAGAGAGATTTCACGGCTCTGCTGTGCTAGGCTTTGTTTCTGACCCCCCAAACTGGATTATTAAAGCAAAGAATTGCAGCTTTTCTTATTTTTCTTAACAAAAAGCTAGAAACCGGTCATCCTGCGGGCTGCAAAAGCTTCCCAGATGTTGTTTCTGTGGTGAAGTGGGCCCGTGATAACAGCATGCTTGCGAGGTTTGCGGATGCTGGCGCACCACAACGTGCTAGGAACTAGAGCGAGCTGCTTAGACTGTGGGGAAAAAAATGCAGCCGTTGCCTGCACGATGTTAACTTTAAGTTAGTATCCCGTATAATTTTGTTCTTAACAGTTAGGGATGCCTTCTGCTTTTGAAGGTAGGGTTTACGTGCAATACAGAAGACAGGCTCGTACTAGGCACTCGCAGGCTTCCTGGGATTATGCTTTTGTTCAATACTTGAGCTCCCTGTCGCATGGCAAACGAGTGGCCGCTGATCTTCCACTTCACCAAACTCTTTGCTGGTTCAGTTAAGCCGTTTGTCTCCTGCCTCTGTGGTGGACCACATCGAATAGAAAAACTGCTTAGGAAATGATCAGCCCAAATTGAAACATACTGGAGGTCGCTAATCTGAAGTCCTGGCCCGTCTCCTTGCCCCCATCATCTTGCGTGCACTTCTGGAGGGGGCTCTGTAAATACGTTGTATTTTGTGTATAGAAAGTATTAATATCGCGTAAGAAAAATCAACGTTTCGGCTTGCGTTTGGGGTATCTGGCAATCTGCTTCTGTACGAGTTTGGTGGGGCGTATTGATTTGCTTAAGCTATTGCCTTTCTCTGAAGCCAATTGCGTTTTAACTGTTTACTCTTCCTCCAGCGCCTTGCGTTCCGTGATCTTTCGCCCCAAGCTCCGACGCTTTTCCTAGTCACGCCTAAGGAGCCAATTATCGGGTTATCTGACGCAGAAGATTCTGGTGAATCTGTAAGTACTGCGGAAGCTTTCTGTGGGCTAAACTGTACCTGTAATTAGTTCCTAATTTACTAGGCTCTCTCTCCCACCCCCCTTTCCCTCTTGATAGGGCACACGCAGTAGGCTATTGTGGGTTTTCTGGCGCTATAATCTTTTGCCTCTAGCTTGTAATGGAGTTGAGCTTTTTGGCTAAAAGTAGCGATATAAAGCAACGCTCCTCCCTGGGTATGTACTTCTGGTGCAAAATGCAGCGTTGTTTTGGAGCGCAGTCTGATGCCTGTCGTCGTGGTTTAGAGTAAGAGTAGCAGTACTTCCTCTAATACGGAGAAGAGGGCTTGGGGTTTTTGGCAGGTCAGGGGTGAGGAAGGGCAAAGCTGGTTGAGAGGTGCTGGATGCTTCACTCTTGGCTGTGAAAGTCAAGTTCAAAGACTTTGTAAACCCACGCAAAAGGCAGCCTAAAGTTTATTTTCCACCAGAATTGCTTATGTTGCCTGAAGATATAATGGGGGCTTTAACCCGGAGACAAACTTAGCTTCTGTGGCCGTTTTTTAGTCCGTTACTGTCCAGCTTGAAAAAAATTGCATGGCTCTTCTCCCCCACCCCTACCCCCCCACACACAGTGTGCATAATCATAATCGGTCTTTGTAGCTTTGCTTGGAAAATGTCAGTTGCGGGCGGGCGGACAGATGGTAATTTGAAGCGCAACGGTTGAATTGCTAGGAATTGGCTACCTGGTTTCTCTGGGTGGTTCTCTGCTCCCAGTCCTTCCCTTCCTGCCCTCTCCCCTCTTTGTGTGTGGCTTTTTATTTTATTTATTTATGGGTTTGTACTTCCTTCTCCAGCTTCTTGGGCATTTCATGATTGTTGGCAAGAAGCGTGCTGCTCACCTGGGCCTGACCAATGGATTCCGGATGGTTGTGGATGAAGGGCCCGAGGGTGGGCAGTCTGTCTGTCACGTACATCTACATATTCTGGGTGGCCGTCAGTTGGGCTGGCCGCCTGGCTGAGATTTTTGCACCGCAAGAGTTGCTGCACGTGTACAAATTGCCACTGAATGGATTTTGTCTGTTGCCCGTCAGTCTAGTAGCCGCTGTTGACGTCTAATTTTTGGTGACGTGTGTCTGTGGAAGGTAATGAAAGCTTTGAGCAGCAGTTGCACAATAAAGATTTAGCATGGGGATATCACCTCTGTCTTGTGCGTCTTACTGAGGGAAATAGTTCTGCAAGTTAAAATGTTGTCTCCCCAGAGTGTAAGTATGTGGAACGTTTCATTCTGTTAACAGTGTTCTATAGACAGATAATGATTTGCCCCGTCATTTGAAGCGTGATGCTGGAACCGCTTAGCAGTCTCCTGCGTCGTGCAGGAAGCAAACTCTTAGCTCTTTGGAAGTGGTACGCAAATGTACGTAAAGCCAGTGTAGGCTGCTGCTAAAACTTTAGAAAATACTGTATGTGACGCTACAGGCATGCCGTACAAGGGTGGTTTCGGCACAGTGCAATGCGGTGGAAGCATCCGGCTCCTGTTGGATCGCTTTATCAATGGCTGTGTGCTAAGGCCCCGTTGATATCCCTTTTCTGGTGAGGAGGGATACGGTAGGAGAAAAGAGTCGGTCTGAACGGCAGCTGTGGTGCTTCCGTAGCACAGTGCAATATCTCTTGTGTCAGTTTGGGTCAGCTGTCCTGGCTCTGTCCCCTCCCAACCTCTTGCCCACCCCCAGCTTACTGGACTTTGGGGGTGGGGGTGGTTGGAGAGACAGCCTCCGTGCTGTGGGAGCACTGCTCAGCAGTAGCCAAAACACTGGTGTGTTATCAACATCCTTCTAGCTACAACTACAAAGCACAGCACTATGAGGGCTGCTATGGGGAAAGTTACCTCCATCCCGGTGTGGCAGGTACACCCACCCCGACAGGAAACGAAACTTCTCTGGACAGGGAGGAGAGGAAAAAAACCCCAAACCCTAGAGGCCGCAGGTTGAAAGCCGAACTGACCAATCCGACACGCGTCAGTACGTGGAAGTGTTGACCTTTTGGGCAATGGGGAATAAAACGGCCACAGATCAGATTCGACAAGGGTATAAATGGGGCCCCGCCGGAGGACATTTTGAGTCAGTCCTCCTCGGAGCAGCGGGTCTGCAGTCAGGGACTCTCCCCTTGGGTCGGGACGCCGCCCTAGGTAACTCCTCAAGGTTGAGAGCCCTCATCTTGTAGGTGAGGGATATGCGCATTTTGAGTCATCATTTTTAGACCTTAAGAATTCTTAAGTCGGCTGTGTAGTACTAATTCCCCTTACATCATTGAGCCTGTGGTTCACTAATGATATCGTGGTTCTAACTAACTTTTTTACTGAAGAATAGATCTGATTTTTAACACCTGTTGGATTTGATTGCGTGAGCCTCCGTAACATTAAATTGGCATAGTCGGCAGGATGATGTTAATAGAGGAATTATTACGGAGGCACGGCTGTAGCCCTTCTCCCCCAGGTATGGAATGGGCAAAGGAGAAGTGGTCCGACCCAGCAGCGGTCGTGGAGAGAATAGAACAATGCCGCAGAAGTAGTCGAGATGGCAAAGGCAGTATGATTGCCATCCTAGGCGCCCGCTTGATTCAAGCGCAAAACCAAAACAGTGATTCTGACAGACTGGCAAAGGATAATTCTAAAAAGCAATGGGAAATAGGTTGTTTGAAGGCGGAATTGAAACGAGAAAAGGAGCGGGCGCGTCTATTAGAACGAAAGATTGAAATTATGCTCGCGCAAGCAAAAAAGCCCCCCAGTGTTACCCAAATCTGAAAGTTAATTACGCGCGCGGACCCTGAGGGTTGGGATGGGGACATTTGGGGAGACTGATGAAAACAGCTCTGAAGAGGTAGAGGACTTGGAGGAAAGGGACGTGCGACCCCTTATTAAAACAGAAAGGCACACGGGTCCGCACGGTGGGAACCCCCGAGCCACTGTCTGCACGACCCCTTGGACGGTGGACGGGACCCGAACTCAGTGAATTACAAGCTAAGTTTTCACGCAAGCCGGGCGAAACCGAAGCTGAGTATTTGCGGAGGGTTTCTTTAACTGGGGGAGATTGGATACTATTGAGTGATGACAAAGCGAGGGGTTTCTGGGGACCGGGAGTGTTTTTGAGTGACGGACCGGCGGGTGATCAGTCGATAACATCCCGAGTAGCCTATTGGGCTGGGGGTGTGGACCCCAAGGAGAGAGGAGAACCTGTTACTATCCGGGTAAAGGGACTGTGGGAGGTAACGGAGGGAGTGCAAAAGGCGGCCTGTGTTCAGGGCATGTACGACAGAGGGCAGCAAGGGATAGCGATGGCTGTACCGGTGGACCCCCGCCACCCCTTAGACCCCTTATTAGAGGGCTGCTGGATGCTTTAAAAATACACGTCCAGTCCCTCAGAGAAAGAATTCAGGGGGCCGTTGAGCGCAATCAACAGAACCCGCCCGCGCACGGGATGACCTGGGCGGAAGTACTGCACAGCATAGTAGTTCACGGGCGCGAGATGGGATGGGCGGAGCCGAGCGGTGGCGCGGAGGGTAACAGGAAGGTCCGGCAAGCCAGTCGTAAACGCCGCCCCGAACGGCCTCCCCCCCGGGAGCCTGAGCCTCCTTCCTGGGGTCGGCCGGGTCGGAACTACGATCCCGGAAGGAATGGTCTCTGGCGGACAGCATTGGCACTGGGGGCACCCCGAGCCATGCTGCACGGGCAGGCCGCTGACGACATCCGGAAGCTGGTGGAACTGCTGGCGGGGAAAACTAGAGACCAAAGGGAAGCGGCAGCAACCCCGCCCCCTGGGGAAGAGAAACTGAGCCCTTTCGCGGCACTGCGAGGGGAGTTGGAAGGGCTAAAAAACTAGAAGTTGGGGTCTGGGGTTCAGGCCGCCCAATGCGCGTGGCGGATTCTTGCCAATGGTCTGCTGATAAGGAGCCTTGTATACACATTCCTGTGGGTCCAAGACGGATAAGTTTAGAACTTTTAATTGATACGGGAGCCCAAATTAGCATTTTAAACAAACGACAAGCTAATGAGCTAGGGATTAAACCATCGAGAAAGACTATAAACATAACGGGAGTGACAGGAGCAGCAGAAAAATGTCCCATAGCTCGAACTCAACTTTGGCTACCTGGGGAAAAGAGAATGACTGCTGTGGAAGTGGCTTTGAGCCCCTATGAGGGAAATATACTGGGATTCGATGTGCTGGCGGGCAAACAGTGGTACCTACCCAATGGCAGGGTGTGGAGCTTTGGGGGCAGAGGGGCAGGGGCTACCCATGTGAAAACATTGCAGGTTGCTCCTGCACTACTGCAATCTAAGGTAACCCGTGTCTCTCAATACCCGCTGCCAGCCGCTGCCAAGCGGGGTATTTCGGAAGGAAGTAATGACCTTGAGAAGAGACAGATGACAAGTTGCGTACATTCCCCTTATAATTCTCCTGTTTGGCCAGTCCGTAAACCGGATGGGAGGTGGCGACTAACAATTGATTATAGGAGATTGAACAGTAATACGCCAGCATTAACTGTTGCTGTTCCGAGCATAACCTCAATAGTAACGGCAATACAGGCCGTGGCCCACCCATGGATGGCTGCTTTAGATGTCGAGGATATGTTTTTTATGATTCCCCGAAGGGAAGAGGACAAACCCCAGTTCGCCTTCAGTTGGGAGGGGACACAATACACTTTTAAATGGCTTCCCCAGGGATAGAGGCATTCCCCCACTATTGCCCACAATGCTTTAGCCAAGCCTCTTGATGCTGTGGAAGTGCCATCAGGTGTTCACATATATCAATATATAGATGATATCCTAGTCGGTGGGGATAACAAGGAACAGGTAGGGCAAGTGGCTGAGGCCATCTGGAATCTGTTAGTCAAGAATGGGCTAGACATTCCATCTTCTAAATGTCAAGGTCCTGGACAAGAAATTAAATTCCTGGGGGCACGGTGGATAGCTGGAGCAGTTGCGGTACCCGACGACACTCTATCAGCTATTGAAAAGGGACAGACTCCGGGCAATAAAACGGAATTACAGCAGCTGCTAGGTACTTTGGGCTACTGGAGAAAACATATACCAGGGTTCTCAGTGATTGCCCGCCCTCTCTATGACTTGCTCCAAAACAATAGGAAATGGGATTGGACTTTGCACCATACGGAAGCCCTTAACACTTTGAAAGATGAGCTTAAGGCTTACCAGAGACTAGGCCCGTTGCACCCGCGAGACCCGTTAAGGGTGGAATGGGGATTTGCCGCACATGCTTCATACTGTGGCGTGTTTCAAAAGGGCCCGCAAGGACCAGCTAGGCCTTTATTATTCTCTTCCACTTCATGTAAGGAGACTGAACAACGATACTCAGATTGGGAAAAAGGGGGTCCTTTGCCTCACTAGAGCGGTTAAGGAGGCTGAAAAGCTGCACACATCACAAGATGTTATGGCACAGGGCCCTTTCCCTCTCTTAAACTCAGTCCTCAATGGGTCGCCTCCTCCCGAGGGAGCAGCCCAAAAGGCCACAGTTAGGAAATGGTATGCATACCTAGAAGGGATAAGTCAGCTGTGGGAGCACTGCTCAGCAGTAGCCAAAACATTGGTGTGTTATCAACACCCTTCTAGCTACAACTACAAAGCGCAGCACTATGAGGGCTGCTATGGGGAAAGTTACCTCCATCCCAGCCAGACCCAAACCAAAACTACATCACAGGGAGACGGCAAACTTCATCTTTCTTTAGCAGCCATTAGAAAAGGGAGACGGGCATGGGAAAGCAGGGCGATCCTTTGTTGCCCTTGAACCCTACGTTACTGAGGCATCTGAGACGCCCGCTGGAAGGCGTCTTCATCTCTTCTATATCCCCAAGCGATCGGGTGAAGTTTGGTGACACGGGCGTGTAAGTGACCCGAGGACTTCACCTTTATTTAGTCTTCCCGGGGAGGAGATGGAAACGGTTTACCTGAGGTAGATGGAAACTGACATATGATGTTTCCTTGAAACTGCACTGGTGCAGTGTTTGCTTACTGAATGATTGAGCTAGGTAACATCTATTGCTCTGTCTGTGTTAACTCCCTAAGGTATCTAGAAAGTGTTCCCACTTCTGGGGGCGGGGGAATTTTGAAGAAGCTAGGTATGGCTTATACATTCAGAGAGACTGGGTGATTACCATACGTTTTAGAAGTCTGTGGCGCTTGGTGGAATTCATGTCTCGCCTCGCAGGCAACATTGCCGATACCTTGCTCCAAACCAGAGCGAGCAAAGGGTTATTAAACAGCGATCCACTGAAGAATCGTAGAATCCTAGAGCAGCCCAGGTGGGAAGGGACCTGGAAAGATCATCTGGTCCATCCTTTTGTGGGAAAGGGAGCCTAGATTAGATCATCTAGCACCCTGTTGTCGTGGTTTAACCCCAATCAGCAACTAAGCACCACGCAGCCACTCACTCGCTTCCCCCCCCCCCACCCAGTGGGATGGGGGAGAAAATCGGGAAGAGAAGTAAAACTTGTGGGTTGAGATAAGAACGGTTTAATAGAACAGAAAAGAAGAAACTAATAATGATAACACTAATAAAATGACAATAGTAATAATGAAAGGATTGGAATATACAAGTGATGCACAATGCAATTGCTCACCACCCGCCGACCGACGCCCAGCTAGTCCCTGAGCGGCGATCCCCCCCCCGCTCCCCCCCAGTTGATATACTAGATGTGACATCACATGGTATGGAATACCCCGTTGGCCACTTTGGGTCAGCTGCCCTGGTTGTGTCCCCTCCCAGCTTCCTGTGCCCCTCCAGCTTTCTCGCTGGCTGGGCATGAGAAGCTGAAAAATCCTTGACTTCAGACTAAACACTACTTAGCAACAACTGAAAACATCAGTGTTATCTTCGCATACTGAACTCAAAACATGGCACTGTACCAGCTACTAGGAAGACAATTAACTCTATCCCAGCTGAAACCAGGGCAGCGTCACTGAGAGGCTGCCGAGCCTGGTGAACCCTGTGGATTATCATCTGCTCCTACTATTCCGCGTAGGGTCTGGCGAGGCAACTTAGAACCCTCCCAAGAGACTATATGTCCCTCGGAGCAATGTTAAAAGGATCAGGAGCACAGGTGGTGGTCTCCTCTATCCTCCCAGTCAGAGGAAGGGGTCCGGGAAGGAGGAGACGAATTGAACAGGTGAATGCCTGGCTGCGTAGCTGGTGCCATGCTCAAGGTTTTGGCTTCTATGATCGTGGATCTGCCTTTGAGAAGCCGGGTCTGTTGGGAACTGATGGGATTCACCTGACCAAGCGGGGCAAGAGGGTCTTCGCCAACAAGCTGGCCAGACTTACAAGGAGGGCTTTAAACTAGACTCAGTGGGGGAAGGGGATGGAGTTTTGAGCAACAGAGAAGAGCGAGGGGCTGCTGATGCGTTAGGAACCAACAGGGGAACACTTGAGAAATGCCACAAAGGAACTGGGGCTTGATCCTCCACAAAGGTGACACGGTTGACAGCCCAGCTGAAGTGCCTCTATACCAATGCACGCAGCATGGGTAACAAAGAGGAGGAGTTGGAAGCCACTGTGCAGAAGGAGCAGAAGGGAGCTGGCAGCTCTTTAAGGACGTTTTTCTTAGCGCACAAGAGCTCTCGATCCCCATGCGTAAGAAATCAGGCAAGGAAGGCAGGAGACCAGCGTGGCTGGGGAAGGACCTTCTGGTCGAGCTGAAGCGCAAGAAGGAAATGCATAGGCAGTGGAAGCGGGGACACGCATCCTGGGAAGAATATAGGGATGCTGCCCGGGTGTGTAGGGATGGGATCAGGAAAGCTAAGGCACAGCTGGAGCTGAATTTGGCAAGGGATGTGAAGAATCATAAGGAGGGCTTCTACAGGTGCGTTGGTCAGAAAAGGAAGAGTAAAGAAAACGTACGCCACCCCCACCCCCCTCCGATAAAGACGACGGGAGATCTAGTGACAACTGACATGGAGAAGGCTGAGGTACTCAACGACTTTTTTCCTCCCTTTTCTCTGGCAACCACTGTTCCCACATCTCTCAAGTCCTTGAACCTCAAGGCCCTCCCATCGTAGGAAACGATCCGTTTCGAGACCACCTGAGGAACCTGAACGTACACAAGTCCTGCACCTGGGGAGGAACAAGCCCATGCACCGGTATATGCTGGAGGCCGACTGGCTGGAAAGCAGCTTTGCAGAAAAGGACGTGGGGGGCTCCTGGTGGACACCAAGTTGAACAAGAGCCGACAATGTGCCCTTGCCGCAAAGAAGGCTAAGGATATCCTTAGCCCGATATAGAGGAAAGCGGGGTTTATGTATGTTACAAGACAGTTGTGTAGACCAATCAAATTGCTCACTATCCCCGGGGGCGTGTTACCGAAATCCGGAATAAAACTCCTTACCAGCAATGAGAAGTTAAGAAGCAGGCACTTCTTTATTGCAGCGCTGGGCACACAGGGGATCACTCCACCTAGTGTGTGCACCTGTCTGGTTTAATCATGCAGGTTAAATACACACCTGTTATACATAGTCACTAAATTTCTGGGAAATGTCATACATAATCATCAACTGTCCGATAAATCATTAGCATATGTAAATGTCCCTTTACGCAGGCGTGGTGAAGTCTCTGGTGGTCTTCAGAAGCCCTCTGGTGGTCTTCCATAGTCTTCCTCACTTTGTCCGATAGTTGACCTCTCTTATGTGATTCCGCGCAGTACGATTTTCGCCATCATGTATTAGATTTACATAAAAGTACATTCAATGTTAATTCTTGAATTTAACGTTTCTAGTGATTGGCCCTCAGTCACACCACCTTTTCAATATTCTTATACTAAAACATTCATTGGTTAATCTTACTTAATTCCACTAACTGGAATCTTGATCAACGTGGGGTTTCTAAGCAACAGAACTAAGGTCCATAACGATCTCTCTGAGTTCCTTAGGACAAAACACTACAAACTAACAAATCGGTCGAAGTTTCTATGGTTAACTAATTTTAGACAATACGTATTTTCTTATGACTGCATACAGCACATTTTGTACGTTCCTAAGTTTCGATGACTACATTGCGCGCTTCAAAGCCCTATATTCTACAATCTTTACCTTTTGATGAAACCCAGGTTATATAAAATTTTAACTTATCAGAATATTTGTAATAGGCGCAGGGCACCACAGGCCACCCTTGGGCAGCTTTGGGGGCACTGCCTATTTTTCTCAAAGCCTCCTACCCAGCTTAGCGCAAATCCTGTCTTGATCTGCCCTCCAGCCCTCAAGCCACCAGTGCTGAACACAGGCTTTGTATTTTATTTTCTCCCAGGAGGCGTGCAGCTTAGAAACGTCTGCAACTGAAGCGGGGCTTTCAGGGAACAATTTAGAGCAACTTCTGTTGGTTCTGCGAAATGTTCTGAGAAGTTAAGGCCTGCCCTGCCCTGGCAAAAGCAGTCATTTGACAGGAGGGAGCAGCACCGAAAAGCCACAAGCACGTTTGGGGTGGACTTGATGCGGTAATAAATAACAAGAAATGGTACTTCTAGCTACAACAGCCTCTTCTGAGACCTCGTTGCCCGCCCGCAGGGTCTCAGCACTACACGGGACAGATCCCTCCGCGCCCCGGTCGGATCCCTCCGCGCCCCGGGGGCACGCAAAGTCCCTGAGCCCCGGCAAGCGCCAGGTCGACGAGGGCGGACCCGCCAAGGGGGCGGGGACAAGCGGCAACGACAGACGGGACAGCCAATCGAGACGCGGGATCGGCCGGCGGCGATCTGGCGGCCCAACGGGCGCCGCGGAGGGCCTGGCCGAGTGGAGGAAGCGCGGGGACGACAAGGGGCGTTGTCGCGGCTGGCGAGATTGTTGGGGCGCGGGCCGCCCGGCCCGGTGGCGCCACTACTGTCTTCGGAAGGATCACCGGCAAGGCGCTTCCCCGCCAACGTCATCTACGAGGACGAGGAGGTAGCCGCGGCTTTGCTCTGTGCGCGGTTCCTCTTCCCTTCCCCCCCTCCCCCTCCCCCCGCGCTCGCAGGCACCCTGAGCCGAGGCCCCGTTGCGCGGTGCCCGGGAGCGCGGCAGGGCGGGTGGCGGCGTTGCTGCGGGCGGGTGGGTGGGTGGGTGGAGGGACGGACGGGGCCTCTCTGGGTTGTGGCGCTCTCTACTGCACCATCCCTAAAACATCGCGCTTCTTCGGTACCCCCCGCCCCCCGCTGCTGCGGCGCGTACCGGGTTGCCGGTGTTGCCCGGCTCGCCTCGGTTCCCAGCCCCACCGCGTCGTGCGCGTGCGTAGAGGAGGGCCTCTGACGGGAACGCACTTGGTGGCAGCCGCAGACGTCTGCCGCCTGATATCCCTTTGGCACTGCAAGTCGCGCAAAGTTTGCTGCCGAGGGATGGGAGTGGTCCTGCCTCGTGTGGGATGATAGTCTTGAAACCAGAGTAGGGACCGTAATGAGTTAGTTCTGCACAGGAGAAATGCAGGTCTCGATGTGCCTCGTAACAGCATTAGAGAGATTTCACGGCTCTGCTGTGCTAGGCTTTGTTTCTGACCCCCCAAACTGGATTATTAAAGCAAAGAATTGCAGCTTTTCTTATTTTTCTTAACAAAAAGCTAGAAACCGGTCATCCTGCGGGCTGCAAAAGCTTCCCAGATGTTGTTTCTGTGGTGAAGTGGGCCCGTGATAACAGCATGCTTGCGAGGTTTGCGGATGCTGGCGCACCACAACGTGCTAGGAACTAGAGCGAGCTGCTTAGACTGTGGGGAAAAAAATGCAGCCGTTGCCTGCACGATGTTAACTTTAAGTTAGTATCCCGTATAATTTTGTTCTTAACAGTTAGGGATGCCTTCTGCTTTTGAAGGTAGGGTTTACGTGCAATACAGAAGACAGGCTCGTACTAGGCACTCGCAGGCTTCCTGGGATTATGCTTTTGTTCAATACTTGAGCTCCCTGTCGCATGGCAAACGAGTGGCCGCTGATCTTCCACTTCACCAAACTCTTTGCTGGTTCAGTTAAGCCGTTTGTCTCCTGCCTCTGTGGTGGACCACATCGAATAGAAAAACTGCTTAGGAAATGATCAGCCCAAATTGAAACATACTGGAGGTCGCTAATCTGAAGTCCTGGCCCGTCTCCTTGCCCCCATCATCTTGCGTGCACTTCTGGAGGGGGCTCTGTAAATACGTTGTATTTTGTGTATAGAAAGTATTAATATCGCGTAAGAAAAATCAACGTTTCGGCTTGCGTTTGGGGTATCTGGCAATCTGCTTCTGTACGAGTTTGGTGGGGCGTATTGATTTGCTTAAGCTATTGCCTTTCTCTGAAGCCAATTGCGTTTTCACTGTTTACTCTTCCTCCAGCGCCTTGCGTTCCGTGATCTTTCGCCCCAAGCTCCGACGCTTTTCCTAGTCACGCCTAAGGAGCCAATTATCGGGTTATCTGACGCAGAAGATTCTGGTGAATCTGTAAGTACTGCGGAAGCTTTCTGTGGGCTAAACTGTACCTGTAATTAGTTCCTAATTTACTAGGCTCTCTCTCCCACCCCCCTTTCCCTCTTGATAGGGCACACGCAGTAGGCTATTGTGGGTTTTCTGGCGCTATAATCTTTTGCCTCTAGCTTGTAATGGAGTTGAGCTTTTTGGCTAAAAGTAGCGATATAAAGCAACGCTCCTCCCTGGGTATGTACTTCTGGTGCAAAATGCAGCGTTGTTTTGGAGCGCAGTCTGATGCCTGTCGTCGTGGTTTAGAGTAAGAGTAGCAGTACTTCCTCTAATACGGAGAAGAGGGCTTGGGGTTTTTGGCAGGTCAGGGGTGAGGAAGGGCAAAGCTGGTTGAGAGGTGCTGGATGCTTCACTCTTGGCTGTGAAAGTCAAGTTCAAAGACTTTGTAAACCCACGCAAAAGGCAGCCTAAAGTTTATTTTCCACCAGAATTGCTTATGTTGCCTGAAGATATAATGGGGGCTTTAACCCGGAGACAAACTTAGCTTCTGTGGCCGTTTTTTAGTCCGTTACTGTCCAGCTTGAAAAAAATGGCATGGCTCTTCTCCCCCACCCCTACCCCCCCACACACAGTGTGCATAATCATAATCGGTCTTTGTAGCTTTGCTTGGAAAATGTCAGTTGCGGGCGGGCGGACAGATGGTAATTTGAAGCGCAACGGTTGAATTGCTAGGAATTGGCTACCTGGTTTCTCTGGGTGGTTCTCTGCTCCCAGTCCTTCCCTTCCTGCCCTCTCCCCTCTTTGTGTGTGGCTTTTTATTTTATTTATTTATGGGTTTGTACTTCCTTCTCCAGCTTCTTGGGCATTTCATGATTGTTGGCAAGAAGCGTGCTGCTCACCTGGGCCTGACCAATGGATTCCGGATGGTTGTGGATGAAGGGCCCGAGGGTGGGCAGTCTGTCTGTCACGTACATCTACATATTCTGGGTGGCCGTCAGTTGGGCTGGCCGCCTGGCTGAGATTTTTGCACCGCAAGAGTTGCTGCACGTGTACAAATTGCCACTGAATGGATTTTGTCTGTTGCCCGTCAGTCTAGTAGCCGCTGTTGACGTCTAATTTTTGGTGACGTGTGTCTGTGGAAGGTAATGAAAGCTTTGAGCAGCAGTTGCACAATAAAGATTTAGCATGGGGATATCACCTCTGTCTTGTGCGTCTTACTGAGGGAAATAGTTCTGCAAGTTAAAACGTTGTCTCCCCAGAGTGTAAGTATGTGGAACGTTTCATTCTGTTAACAGTGTTCTATAGACAGATAATGATTTGCCCCGTCATTTGAAGCGTGATGCTGGAACCGCTTAGCAGTCTCCTGCGTCGTGCAGGAAGCAAACTCTTAGCTCTTTGGAAGTGGTACGCAAATGTACGTAAAGCCAGTGTAGGCTGCTGCTAAAACTTTAGAAAATACTGTATGTGACGCTACAGGCATGCCGTACAAGGGTGGTTTCGGCACAGTGCAATGCGGTGGAAGCATCCGGCTCCTGTTGGATCGCTTTATCAATGGCTGTGTGCTAAGGCCCCGTTGATATCCCTTTTCTGGTGAGGAGGGATACGGTAGGAGAAAAGAGTCGGTCTGAACGGCAGCTGTGGTGCTTCCGTAGCACAGTGCAATATCTCTTGTGTCAGTTTGGGTCAGCTGTCCTGGCTCTGTCCCCTCCCAACCTCTTGCCCACCCCCAGCTTACTGGACTTTGGGGGTGGGGGTGGTTGGAGAGACAGCCTCCGTGCTGTGGGAGCACTGCTCAGCAGTAGCCAAAACACTGGTGTGTTATCAACATCCTTCTAGCTACAACTACAAAGCACAGCACTATGAGGGCTGCTATGGGGAAAGTTACCTCCATCCCAGTGTGGCAGGTACACCCACCCCGACAGGAAACGAAACTTCTCTGGACAGGGAGGAGAGGAAAAAAACCCCAAACCCTAGAGGCCGCAGGTTGAAAGCCGAACTGACCAATCCGACACGCGTCAGTACGTGGAAGTGTTGACCTTTTGGGCAATGGGGAATAAAATGGCCACAGATCAGATTCGACAAGGGTATAAATGGGGCCCCGCCGGAGGACATTTTGAGTCAGTCCTCCTCGGAGCAGCGGGTCTGCAGTCAGGGACTCTCCCCTTGGGTCGGGACGCCGCCCTAGGTAACTCCTCGAGGTTGAGAGCCCTCATCTTGTAGGTGAGGGATATGCGCATTTTGAGTCATCATTTTTAGACCTTAAGAATTCTTAAGTCGGCTGTGTAGTACTAATTCCCCTTACATCATTGAGCCTGTGGTTCACTAATGATATCGTGGTTCTAACTAACTTTTTTACTGAAGAATAGATCTGATTTTTAACACCTGTTGGATTTGATTGCGTGAGCCTCCGTAACATTAAATTGGCATAGTCGGCAGGATGATGTTAATAGAGGAATTATTACGGAGGCACGGCTGTAGCCCTTCTCCCCCAGGTATGGAATGGGCAAAGGAGAAGTGGTCCGACCCAGCAGCGGTCGTGGAGAGAATAGAACAATGCCGCAGAAGTAGTCGAGATGGCAAAGGCAGTATGATTGCCATCCTAGGCGCCCGCTTGATTCAAGCGCAAAACCAAAACAGTGATTCTGACAGACTGGCAAAGGATAATTCTAAAAAGCAATGGGAAATAGGTTGTTTGAAGGCGGAATTGAAACGAGAAAAGGAGCGGGCGCGTCTATTAGAACGAAAGATTGAAATTATGCTCGCGCAAGCAAAAAAGCCCCCCAGTGTTACCCAAATCTGAAAGTTAATTACGCGCGCGGACCCTGAGGGTTGGGATGGGGACATTTGGGGAGACTGATGAAAACAGCTCTGAAGAGGTAGAGGACTTGGAGGAAAGGGACGTGCGACCCCTTATTAAAACAGAAAGGCACACGGGTCCGCACGGTGGGAACCCCCGAGCCACTGTCTGCACGACCCCTTGGACGGTGGACGGGACCCGAACTCAGTGAATTACAAGCTAAGTTTTCACGCAAGCCGGGCGAAACTGAAACTGAGTATTTGCGGAGGGTTTCTTTAACTGGGGGAGATTGGATACTATTGAGTGATGACAAAGCGAGGGGTTTCTGGGGACCGGGAGTGTTTTTGAGTGACGGACCGGCGGGTGATCAGTCGATAACGTCCCGAGTAGCCTATTGGGCTGGGGGTGTGGACCCCAAGGAGAGAGGAGAACCTGTTACTATCCGGGTAAAGGGACTGTGGGAGGTAACGGAGGGAGTGCAAAAGGCGGCCTGTGTTCAGGGCATGTACGACAGAGGGCAGCAAGGGATAGCGATGGCTGTACCGGTGGACCCCCGCCACCCCTTAGACCCCTTATTAGAGGGCTGCTGGATGCTTTAAAAATACACGTCCAGTCCCTCAGAGAAAGAATTCAGGGGGCCGTTGAGCGCAATCAACAGAACCCGCCCGCGCACGGGATGACCTGGGCGGAAGTACTGCACAGCATAGTAGTTCACGGGCGCGAGATGGGATGGGCGGAGCCGAGCGGTGGCGCGGAGGGTAACAGGAAGGTCCGGCAAGCCAGTCGTAAACGCCGCCCCGAACGGCCTCCCCCCCGGGAGCCTGAGCCTCCTTCCTGGGGTCGGCCGGGTCGGAACTACGATCCCGGAAGGAATGGTCTCTGGCGGACAGCATTGGCACTGGGGGCACCCCGAGCCATGCTGCACGGGCAGGCCGCTGACGACATCCGGAAGCTGGTGGAACTGCTGGCGGGGAAAACTAGAGACCAAGGGGAAGCGGCAGCAACCCCGCCCCCTGGGGAAGAGAAACTGAGCCCTTTCGCGGCACTGCGAGGGGAGTTGGAAGGGCTAAAAAACTAGAAGTTGGGGTCTGGGGTTCAGGCCGCCCAATGCGCGTGGCGGATTCTTGCCAATGGTCTGCTGATAAGGAGCCTTGTATACACATTCCTGTGGGTCCAAGACGGATAAGTTTAGAACTTTTAATTGATACGGGAGCCCAAATTAGCATTTTAAACAAACGACAAGCTAATGAGCTAGGGATTAAACCATCGAGAAAGACTATAAACGTAACGGGAGTGACAGGAGCAGCAGAAAAATGTCCCATAGCTCGAACTCAACTTTGGCTACCTGGGGAAAAGAGAATGACTGCTGTGGAAGTGGCTTTGAGCCCCTATGAGGGAAATATACTGGGATTCGATGTGCTGGCGGGCAAACAGTGGTACCTACCCAATGGCAGGGTGTGGAGCTTTGGGGGCAGAGGGGCAGGGGCTACCCATGTGAAAACATTGCAGGTTGCTCCTGCACTACTGCAATCTAAGGTAACCCGTGTCTCTCAATACCCGCTGCCAGCCGCTGCCAAGCGGGGTATTTCGGAAGGAAGTAATGACCTTGAGAAGAGACAGATGACAAGTTGCGTACATTCCCCTTATAATTCTCCTGTTTGGCCAGTCCGTAAACCGGATGGGAGGTGGCGACTAACGATTGATTATAGGAGATTGAACAGTAATACCCCACCGTTAACTGCTGCTGTTCCGAGCATAACCTCAATAGTAACGGCAATACAGGCCGCGGCCCACCCATGGATGGCTGCTTTAGATGTCGAGGATATGTTTTTTATGATTCCCCGAAGGGAAGAGGACAAACCCCAGTTCGCCTTCAGTTGGGAGGGGACACAATACACTTTTAAATGGCTTCCCCAGGGATAGAGGCATTCCCCCACTATTGCCCACAATGCTTTAGCCAAGCCTCTTGATGCTGTGGAAGTGCCATCAGGTGTTCACATATATCAATATATAGATGATATCCTAGTCGGTGGGGATAACAAGGAACAGGTAGGGCAAGTGGCTGAGGCCATCTAGAATCTGTTAGTCAAGAATGGGCTAGACATTCCATCTTCTAAATGTCAAGGTCCTGGACAAGAAATTAAATTCCTGGGGGCA
Source organism: Astur gentilis (assembly GCF_929443795.1). Classification (NCBI taxonomy): domain Eukaryota; kingdom Metazoa; phylum Chordata; class Aves; order Accipitriformes; family Accipitridae; genus Astur; species Astur gentilis. The sequence goes on from NC_064918.1 coordinate 33,362,925, forward strand.
CGGTGGATAGCTGGAGCAGTTGCGGTACCTGACGACACTCTATCAGCTATTGAAAAGGGACAGACTCCGGGCAATAAAACGGAATTACAGCAGCTGCTAGGTACTTTGGGCTACTGGAGAAAACATATACCAGGGTTCTCAGTGATTGCCCGCCCTCTCTATGACTTGCTCCAAAACAATAGGAAATGGGATTGGACTTTGCACCATACGGAAGCCCTTAACACTTTGAAAGATGAGCTTAAGGCTTACCAGAGACTAGGCCCGTTGCACCCGCGAGACCCGTTAAGGGTGGAATGGGGATTTGCCGCACATGCTTCGTACTGTGGCGTGTTTCAAAAGGGCCCGCAAGGACCAGCTAGGCCTTTATTATTCTCTTCCAATTCATGTAAGGAGACTGAACAACGATACTCAGATTGGGAAAAAGGGGGTCCTTTGCCTCACTAGAGCGGTTAAGGAGGCTGAAAAGCTGCACACATCACAAGATGTTATAGCACAGGGCCCTTTCCCTCTCTTAAACTCAGTCCTCAATGGGTCGCCTCCTCCCGAGGGAGCAGCCCAAAAGGCCACAGTTAGGAAATGGTATGCATACCTAGAAGGGATAAGTCAGCTGTGGGAGCACTGCTCAGCAGTAGCCAAAACATTGGTGTGTTATCAACACCCTTCTAGCTACAACTACAAAGCGCAGCACTATGAGGGCTGCTATGGGGAAAGTTACCTCCATCCCAGCCAGACCCAAACCAAAACTACATCACAGGGAGACGGCAAACTTCATCTTTCTTTAGCAGCCATTAGAAAAGGGAGACGGGCATGGGAAAGCAGGGCGATCCTTTGTTGCCCTTGAACCCTACGTTACTGAGGCATCTGAGACGCCCGCTGGAAGGCGTCTTCATCTCTTCTATATCCCCAAGCGATCGGGTGAAGTTTGGTGACACGGGCGTGTAAGTGACCCGAGGACTTCACCTTTATTTAGTCTTCCCGGGGAGGAGATGGAAACGGTTTACCTGAGGTAGATGGAAACTGACATATGATGTTTCCTTGAAACTGCACTGGTGCAGTGTTTGCTTACTGAATGATTGAGCTAGGTAACATCTATTGCTCTGTCTGTGTTAACTCCCTAAGGTATCTAGAAAGTGTTCCCACTTCTGGGGGCGGGGGAATTTTGAAGAAGCTAGGTATGGCTTATACATTCAGAGAGACTGGGTGATTACCATACGTTTTAGAAGTCTGTGGCGCTTGGTGGAATTCATGTCTCGCCTCGCAGGCAACATTGCCGATACCTTGCTCCAAACCAGAGCGAGCAAAGGGTTATTAAACAGCAATCCACTGAAGAATCGTAGAATCCTAGAGCAGCCCAGGTGGGAAGGGACCTGGAAAGATCATCTGGTCCATCCTTTTGTGGGAAAGGGAGCCTAGATTAGATCATCTAGCACCCTGTTGTCGTGGTTTAACCCCAATCAGCAACTAAGCACCACGCAGCCACTCACTCGCTTCCCCCCCCCCCACCCAGTGGGATGGGGGAGAAAATCGGGAAGAGAAGTAAAACTTGTGGGTTGAGATAAGAACGGTTTAATAGAACAGAAAAGAAGAAACTAATAATGATAACACTAATAAAATGACAATAGTAATAATGAAGGGATTGGAATATACAAGTGATGCACAATGCAATTGCTCACCACACGCCGACCGACGCCCAGCTAGTCCCTGAGCGGCGATCCCCCCCCCGCTCCCCCCCAGTTGATATACTAGATGTGACATCACATGGTATGGAATACCCCGTTGGCCACTTTGGGTCAGCTGCCCTGGTTGTGTCCCCTCCCAGCTTCCTGTGCCCCTCCAGCTTTCTCGCTGGCTGGGCATGAGAAGCTGAAAAATCCTTGACTTCAGACTAAACACTACTTAGCAACAACTGAAAACATCAGTGTTATCTTCGCATACTGAACTCAAAACATGGCACTGTACCAGCTACTAGGAAGACAATTAACTCTATCCCAGCTGAAACCAGGGCAGCGTCACTGAGAGGCTGCCGAGCCTGGTGAACCCTGTGGATTATCATCCGCTCCTACTATTCCGCGTAGGGTCTGGCGAGGCAACTTAGAACCCTCCCAAGAGACTATATGTCCCTTGGAGCAATGTTAAAAGGATCGGGAGCACAGGTGGTGGTCTCCTCTATCCTCCCAGTCAGAGGAAGGGGTCCGGGAAGGAGGAGACGAATTGAACAGGTGAATGCCTGGCTGCGTAGCTGGTGCCATGCTCAAGGTTTTGGCTTCTATGATCGTGGATCTGCCTTTGAGAAGCCGGGTCTGTTGGGAACTGATGGGATTCACCTGACCAAGCGGGGCAAGAGGGTCTTCGCCAACAAGCTGGCCAGACTTACAAGGAGGGCTTTAAACTAGACTCAGTGGGGGAAGGGGATGGAGTTTTGAGCAACAGAGAAGAGCGAGGGGCTGCTGATGCGTTAGGAACCAACAGGGGAACACTTGAGAAATGCCACAAAGGAACTGGGGCTTGATCCTCCACAAAGGTGACACGGTTGACAGCCCAGCTGAAGTGCCTCTATACCAATGCACGCAGCATGGGTAACAAAGAGGAGGAGTTGGAAGCCACTGTGCAGAAGGAGCAGAAGGGAGCTGGCAGCTCTTTAAGGACGTTTTTCTTAGCGCACAAGAGCTCTCGATCCCCATGCGTAAGAAATCAGGCAAGGAAGGCAGGAGACCAGCGTGGCTGGGGAAGGACCTTCTGGTCGAGCTGAAGCGCAAGAAGGAAATGCATAGGCAGTGGAAGCGGGGACACGCATCCTGGGAAGAATATAGGGATGCTGCCCGGGTGTGTAGGGATGGGATCAGGAAAGCTAAGGCACAGCTGGAGCTGAATTTGGCAAGGGATGTGAAGAATCATAAGGAGGGCTTCTACAGGTGCGTTGGTCAGAAAAGGAAGAGTAAAGAAAACGTACGCCACCCCCACCCCCCTCCGATAAAGACGACGGGAGATCTAGTGACAACTGACATGGAGAAGGCTGAGGTACTCAACGACTTTTTTCCTCCCTTTTCTCTGGCAACCACTGTTCCCACATCTCTCAAGTCCTTGAACCTCAAGGCCCTCCCATCGTAGGAAACGATCCGTTTCGAGACCACCTGAGGAACCTGAACGTACACAAGTCCTGCACCTGGGGAGGAACAAGCCCATGCACCGGTATATGCTGGAGGCCGACTGGCTGGAAAGCAGCTTTGCAGAAAAGGACGTGGGGGGCTCCTGGTGGACACCAAGTTGAACAAGAGCCGACAATGTGCCCTTGCCGCAAAGAAGGCTAAGGATATCCTTAGCCCGATATAGAGGAAAGCGGGGTTTATGTATGTTACAAGACAGTTGTGTAGACCAATCAAATTGCTCACTATCCCCGGGGGCGTGTTACCGAAATCCGGAATAAAACTCCTTACCAGCAATGAGAAGTTAAGAAGCAGGCACTTCTTTATTGCAGCGCTGGGCACACAGGGGATCACTCCACCTAGTGTGTGCACCTGTCTGGTTTAATCATGCAGGTTAAATACACACCTGTTATACATAGTCACTAAATTTCTGGGAAATGTCATACATAATCATCAACTGTCCGATAAATCATTAGCATATGTAAATGTCCCTTTACGCAGGCGTGGTGAAGTCTCTGGTGGTCTTCAGAAGCCCTCTGGTGGTCTTCCATAGTCTTCCTCACTTTGTCCGATAGTTGACCTCTCTTATGTGATTCCGCGCAGTACGATTTTCGCCATCATGTATTAGATTTACATAAAAGTACATTCAATGTTAATTCTTGAATTTAACGTTTCTAGTGATTGGCCCTCAGTCACACCACCTTTTCAATATTCTTATACTAAAACATTCATTGGTTAATCTTACTTAATTCCACTAACTGGAATCTTGATCAACGTGGGGTTTCTAAGCAACAGAACTAAGGTCCATAACGATCTCTCTTAGTTCCTTAGGACAAAACACTACAAACTAACAAATCGGTCGAAGTTTCTATGGTTAACTAATTTTAGACAATACGTATTTTCTTATGACTGCATACAGCACATTTTGTACGTTCCTAAGTTTCGATGACTACATTGCGCGCTTCAAAGCCCTATATTCTACAATCTTTACCTTTTGATGAAACCCAGGTTATATAAAATTTTAACTTATCAGAATATTTGTAATAGGCGCAGGGCACCACAGGCCACCCTTGGGCAGCTTTGGGGGCACTGCCTATTTTTCTCAAAGCCTCCTACCCAGCTTAGCGCAAATCCTGTCTTGATCTGCCCTCCAGCCCTCAAGCCACCAGTGCTGAACACAGGCTTTGTATTTTATTTTCTCCCAGGAGGCGTGCAGCTTAGAAACGTCTGCAACTGAAGCGGGGCTTTCAGGGAACAATTTAGAGCAACTTCTGTTGGTTCTGCGAAATGTTCTGAGAAGTTAAGGCCTGCCCTGCCCTGGCAAAAGCAGTCATTTGACAGGAGGGAGCAGCACCGAAAAGCCACAAGCACATTTGGGGTGGACTTGATGCGGTAATAAATAACAAGAAATGGTACTTCTAGCTACAACAGCCTCTTCTGAGACCTCGTTGCCCGCCCGCAGGGTCTCAGCACTGCACGGGACAGATCCCCCCGCGGCCTGGCCCTACGTCGTCTCCCTCCGCGCCCCGGTCGGATCCCTCCGCGCCCCGGTCGGATCCCTCCGCGCCCCGGTCGGATCCCTCCGCGCCCCGGGGGCACGCAAAGTCCCTGAGCCCCGGCAAGCGCCAGGTCGACGAGGGCGGACCCGCCAAGGGGGCGGGGACAAGCGGCAACGACAGACGGGACAGCCAATCGAGACGCGGGATCGGCCGGCGGCGATCTGGCGGCCCAACGGGCGCCGCGGAGGGCCTGGCCGAGTGGAGGAAGCGCGGGGACGACAAGGGGCGTTGTCGCGGCTGGCGAGATTGTTGGGGCGCGGGCCGCCCGGCCCGGTGGCGCCACTACTGTCTTCGGAAGGATCACCGGCAAGGCGCTTCCCCGCCAACGTCATCTACGAGGAGGTAGCCGCGGCTTTGCTCTGTGCGCGGTTCCTCTTCCCTTCCCCCCCTCCCCCTCCCCCCGCGCTCGCAGGCACCCTGAGCCGAGGCCCCGTTGCGCGGTGCCCGGGAGCGCGGCAGGGCGGGTGACGGCGTTGCTGCGGGCGGGTGGGTGGGTGGGTGGAGGGACGGACGGGGCCTCTCTGGGTTATTGCGCTCTCTACTGCACCATCCCTAAAACATCGCGCTTTTTCGGTACCCCCCGCCCCCCGCTGCTGCGGCGCGTACCGGGTTGCCGGTGTTGCCTGGCTCGCCTCGGTTCCCAGCCCCACCGCGTCGTGCGCGTGCGTAGAGGAGGGCCTCTGACGGGAACGCACTTGGTGGCAGCCGCAGACGTCTGCCGCCTGATATCCCTTTGGCACTGCAAGTCGCGCAAAGTTTGCTGCCGAGGGATGGGAGTGGTCCTGCCTCGTGTGGGATGATAGTCTTGAAACCAGAGTAGGGACCGTAATGAGTTAGTTCTGCACAGGAGAAATGCAGGTCTCGATGTGCCTCGTAACAGCATTAGAGAGATTTCACGGCTCTGCTGTGCTAGGCTTTGTTTCTGACCCCCCAAACTGGATTATTAAAGCAAAGAATTGCAGCTTTTCTTATTTTTCTTAACAAAAAGCTAGAAACCGGTCATCCTGCGGGCTGCAAAAGCTTCCCAGATGTTGTTTCTGTGGTGAAGTGGGCCCGTGATAACAGCATGCTTGCGAGGTTTGCGGATGCTGGCGCACCACAACGTGCTAGGAACTAGAGCGAGCTGCTTAGACTGTGGGGAAAAAAATGCAGCCGTTGCCTGCACGATGTTAACTTTAAGTTAGTATCCCGTATAATTTTGTTCTTAACAGTTAGGGATGCCTTCTGCTTTTGAAGGTAGGGTTTACGTGCAATACAGAAGACAGGCTCGTACTAGGCACTCGCAGGCTTCCTGGGATTATGCTTTTGTTCAATACTTGAGCTCCCTGTCGCATGGCAAACGAGTGGCCGCTGATCTTCCACTTCACCAAACTCTTTGCTGGTTCAGTTAAGCCGTTTGTCTCCTGCCTCTGTGGTGGACCACATCGAATAGAAAAACTGCTTAGGAAATGATCAGCCCAAATTGAAACATACTGGAGGTCGCTAATCTGAAGTCCTGGCCCGTCTCCTTGCCCCCATCATCTTGCGTGCACTTCTGGAGGGGGCTCTGTAAATACGTTGTATTTTGTGTATAGAAAGTATTAATATCGCGTAAGAAAAATCAACGTTTCGGCTTGCGTTTGGGGTATCTGGCAATCTGCTTCTGTACGAGTTTGGTGGGGCGTATTGATTTGCTTAAGCTATTGCCTTTCTCTGAAGCCAATTGCGTTTTAACTGTTTACTCTTCCTCCAGCGCCTTGCGTTCCGTGATCTTTCGCCCCAAGCTCCGACGCTTTTCCTAGTCACGCCTAAGGAGCCAATTATCGGGTTATCTGACGCAGAAGATTCTGGTGAATCTGTAAGTACTGCGGAAGCTTTCTGTGGGCTAAACTGTACCTGTAATTAGTTCCTAATTTACTAGGCTCTCTCTCCCACCCCCCTTTCCCTCTTGATAGGGCACACGCAGTAGGCTATTGTGGGTTTTCTGGCGCTATAATCTTTTGCCTCTAGCTTGTAATGGAGTTGAGCTTTTTGGCTAAAAGTAGCGATATAAAGCAACGCTCCTCCCTGGGTATGTACTTCTGGTGCAAAATGCAGCGTTGTTTTGGAGCGCAGTCTGATGCCTGTCGTCGTGGTTTAGAGTAAGAGTAGCAGTACTTCCTCTAATACGGAGAAGAGGGCTTGGGGTTTTTGGCAGGTCAGGGGTGAGGAAGGGCAAAGCTGGTTGAGAGGTGCTGGATGCTTCACTCTTGGCTGTGAAAGTCAAGTTCAAAGACTTTGTAAACCCACGCAAAAGGCAGCCTAAAGTTTATTTTCCACCAGAATTGCTTATGTTGCCTGAAGATATAATGGGGGCTTTAACCCGGAGACAAACTTAGCTTCTGTGGCCGTTTTTTAGTCCGTTACTGTCCAGCTTGAAAAAAATGGCATGGCTCTTCTCCCCCACCCCTACCCCCCCACACACAGTGTGCATAATCATAATCGGTCTTTGTAGCTTTGCTTGGAAAATGTCAGTTGCGGGCGGGCGGACAGATGGTAATTTGAAGCGCAACGGTTGAATTGCTAGGAATTGGCTACCTGGTTTCTCTGGGTGGTTCTCTGCTCCCAGTCCTTCCCTTCCTGCCCTCTCCCCTCTTTGTGTGTGGCTTTTTATTTTATTTATTTATGGGTTTGTACTTCCTTCTCCAGCTTCTTGGGCATTTCATGATTGTTGGCAAGAAGCGTGCTGCTCACCTGGGCCTGACCAATGGATTCCGGATGGTTGTGGATGAAGGGCCCGAGGGTGGGCAGTCTGTCTGTCACGTACATCTACATATTCTGGGTGGCCGTCAGTTGGGCTGGCCGCCTGGCTGAGATTTTTGCACCGCAAGAGTTGCTGCACGTGTACAAATTGCCACTGAATGGATTTTGTCTTTTGCCCGTCAGTCTAGTAGCCGCTGTTGACGTCTAATTTTTGGTGACGTGTGTCTGTGGAAGGTAATGAAAGCTTTGAGCAGCAGTTGCACAATAAAGATTTAGCATGGGGATATCACCTCTGTCTTGTGCGTCTTACTGAGGGAAATAGTTCTGCAAGTTAAAATGTTGTCTCCCCAGAGTGTAAGTATGTGGAACGTTTCATTCTGTTAACAGTGTTCTATAGACAGATAATGATTTGCCCCGTCATTTGAAGCGTGATGCTGGAACCGCTTAGCAGTCTCCTGCGTCGTGCAGGAAGCAAACTCTTAGCTCTTTGGAAGTGGTACGCAAATGTACGTAAAGCCAGTGTAGGCTGCTGCTAAAACTTTAGAAAATACTGTATGTGACGCTACAGGCATGCCGTACAAGGGTGGTTTCGGCACAGTGCAATGCGGTGGAAGCATCCGGCTCCTGTTGGATCGCTTTATCAATGGCTGTGTGCTAAGGCCCCGTTGATATCCCTTTTCTGGTGAGGAGGGATACGGTAGGAGAAAAGAGTCGGTCTGAACGGCAGCTGTGGTGCTTCCGTAGCACAGTGCAATATCTCTTGTGTCAGTTTGGGTCAGCTGTCCTGGCTCTGTCCCCTCCCAACCTCTTGCCCACCCCCAGCTTACTGGACTTTGGGGGTGGGGGTGGTTGGAGAGACAGCCTCCGTGCTGTGGGAGCACTGCTCAGCAGTAGCCAAACCACTGGTGTGTTATCAACATCCTTCTAGCTACAACTACAAATCACAGCACTATGAGGGCTGCTATGGGGAAAGTTACCTCCATCCCAGTGTGGCAGGTACACCCACCCCGACAGGAAACGAAACTTCTCTGGACAGGGAGGAGAGGAAAAAAACCCCAAACCCTAGAGGCCGCAGGTTGAAAGCCGAACTGACCAATCCGACACGCGTCAGTACGTGGAAGTGTTGACCTTTTGGGCAATGGGGAATAAAATGGCCACAGATCAGATTCGACAAGGGTATAAATGGGGCCCCGCCGGAGGACATTTTGAGTCAGTCCTCCTCGGAGCAGCGGGTCTGCAGTCAGGGACTCTCCCCTTGGGTCGGGACGCCGCCCTAGGTAACTCCTCGAGGTTGAGAGCCCTCATCTTGTAGGTGAGGGATATGCGCAATTTGAGTCATCATTTTTAGACCTTAAGAATTCTTAAGTCGGCTGTGTAGTACTAATTCCCCTTACATCATTGAGCCTGTGGTTCACTAATGATATCGTGGTTCTAACTAACTTTTTTACTGAAGAATAGATCTGATTTTTAACACCTGTTGGATTTGATTGCGTGAGCCTCCGTAACATTAAATTGGCATAGTCGGCAGGATGATGTTAATAGAGGAATTATTACGGAGGCACGGCTGTAGCCCTTCTCCCCCAGGTATGGAATGGGCAAAGGAGAAGTGGTCCGACCCAGCAGCGGTCGTGGAGAGAATAGAACAATGCCGCAGAAGTAGTCGAGATGGCAAAGGCAGTATGATTGCCATCCTAGGCGCCCGCTTGATTCAAGCGCAAAACCAAAACAGTGATTCTGACAGACTGGCAAAGGATAATTCTAAAAAGCAATGGGAAATAGGTTGTTTGAAGGCGGAATTGAAACGAGAAAAGGAGCGGGCGCGTCTATTAGAACGAAAGATTGAAATTATGCTCGCGCAAGCAAAAAAGCCCCCCAGTGTTACCCAAATCTGAAAGTTAATTACGCGCGCGGACCCTGAGGGTTGGGATGGGGACATTTGGGGAGACTGATGAAAACAGCTCTGAAGAGGTAGAGGACTTGGAGGAAAGGGACGTGCGACCCCTTATTAAAACAGAAAGGCACACGGGTCCGCACGGTGGGAACCCCCGAGCCACTGTCTGCACGACCCCTTGGACGGTGGACGGGACCCGAACTCAGTGAATTACAAGCTAAGTTTTCACGCAAGCCGGGCGAAACTGAAACTGAGTATTTGCGGAGGGTTTCTTTAACTGGGGGAGATTGGATACTATTGAGTGATGACAAAGCGAGGGGTTTCTGGGGACCGGGAGTGTTTTTGAGTGACGGACCGGCGGGTGATCAGTCGATAACGTCCCGAGTAGCCTATTGGGCTGGGGGTGTGGACCCCAAGGAGAGAGGAGAACCTGTTACTATCCGGGTAAAGGGACTGTGGGAGGTAACGGAGGGAGTGCAAAAGGCGGCCTGTGTTCAGGCCATGTACGACAGAGGGCAGCAAGGGATAGCGATGGCTGTACCGGTGGACCCCCGCCACCCCTTAGACCCCTTATTAGAGGGCTGCTGGATGCTTTAAAAATACACGTCCAGTCCCTCAGAGAAAGAATTCAGGGGGCCGTTGAGCGCAATCAACAGAACCCGCCCGCGCACGGGATGACCTGGGCGGAAGTACTGCACAGCATAGTAGTTCACGGGCGCGAGATGGGATGGGCGGAGCCGAGCGGTGGCGCGGAGGGTAACAGGAAGGTCCGGCAAGCCAGTCGTAAACGCCGCCCCGAACGGCCTCCCCCCCGGGAGCCTGAGCCTCCTTCCTGGGGTCGGCCGGGTCGGAACTACGATCCCGGAAGGAATGGTCTCTGGCGGACAGCATTGGCACTGGGGGCACCCCGAGCCATGCTGCACGGGCAGGCCGCTGACGACATCCGGAAGCTGGTGGAACTGCTGGCGGGGAAAACTAGAGACCAAGGGGAAGCGGCAGCAACCCCGCCCCCTGGGGAAGAGAAACTGAGCCCTTTCGCGGCACTGCGAGGGGAGTTGGAAGGGCTAAAAAACTAGAAGTTGGGGTCTGGGGTTCAGGCCGCCCAATGCGCGTGGCGGATTCTTGCCAATGGTCTGCTGATAAGGAGCCTTGTATACACATTCCTGTGGGTCCAAGACGGATAAGTTTAGAACTTTTAATTGATACGGGAGCCCAAATTAGCATTTTAAACAAACGACAAGCTAATGAGCTAGGGATTAAACCATCGAGAAAGACTATAAACATAACGGGAGTGACAGGAGCAGCAGAAAAATGTCCCATAGCTCGAACTCAACTTTGGCTACCTGGGGAAAAGAGAATGACTGCTGTGGAAGTGGCTTTGAGCCCCTATGAGGGAAATATACTGGGATTCGATGTGCTGGCGGGCAAACAGTGGTACCTACCCAATGGCAGGGTGTGGAGCTTTGGGGGCAGAGGGGCAGGGGCTACCCATGTGAAAACATTGCAGGTTGCTCCTGCACTACTGCAATCTAAGGTAACCCGTGTCTCTCAATACCCGCTGCCAGCCGCTGCCAAGCGGGGTATTTCGGAAGGAAGTAATGACCTTGAGAAGAGACAGATGACAAGTTGCGTACATTCCCCTTATAATTCTCCTGTTTGGACAGTCCGTAAACCGGATGGGAGGTGGCGACTAACGATTGATTATAGGAGATTGAACAGTAATACCCCACCGTTAACTGCTGCTGTTCCGAGCATAACCTCAATAGTAACGGCAATACAGGCCGCGGCCCACCCATGGATGGCTGCTTTAGATGTCGAGGATATGTTTTTTATGATTCCCCGAAGGGAAGAGGACAAACCCCAGTTCGCCTTCAGTTGGGAGGGGACACAATACACTTTTAATTGGCTTCCCCAGGGATAGAGGCATTCCCCCACTATTGCCCACAATGCTTTAGCCAAGCCTCTTGATGCTGTGGAAGTGCCATCAGGTGTTCACATATATCAATATATAGATGATATCCTAGTCGGTGGGGATAACAAGGAACAGGTAGGGCAAGTGGCTGAGGCCATCTGGAATCTGTTAGTCAAGTATGGGCTAGACATTCCATCTTCTAAATGTCAAGGTCCTGGACAAGAAATTAAATTCCTGGGGGCACGGTGGATAGCTGGAGCAGTTGCGGTACCTGACGACACTCTATCAGCTATTGAAAAGGGACAGACTCCGGGCAATAAAACGGAATTACAGCAGCTGCTAGGTACTTTGGGCTACTGGAGAAAACATATACCAGGGTTCTCAGTGATTGCCCGCCCTCTCTATGACTTGCTCCAAAACAATAGGAAATGGGATTGGACTTTGCACCATACGGAAGCCCTTAACACTTTGAAAGATGAGCTTAAGGCTTACCAGAGACTAGGCCCGTTGCACCCGCGAGACCCGTTAAGGGTGGAATGGGGATTTGCCGCACATGCTTCGTACTGTGGCGTGTTTCAAAAGGGCCCGCAAGGACCAGCTAGGCCTTTATTATTCTCTTCCACTTCATGTAAGGAGACTGAACAACGATACTCAGATTGGGAAAAAGGGGGTCCTTTGCCTCACTAGAGCGGTTAAGGAGGCTGAAAAGCTGCACACATCACAAGATGTTATAGCACAGGGCCCTTTCCCTCTCTTAAACTCAGTCCTCAATGGGTCGCCTCCTCCCGAGGGAGCAGCCCAAAAGGCCACAGTTAGGAAATGGTATGCATACCTAGAAGGGATAAGTCAGCTGTGGGAGCACTGCTCAGCAGTAGCCAAAACATTGGTGTGTTATCAACACCCTTCTAGCTACAACTACAAAGCGCAGCACTATGAGGGCTGCTATGGGGAAAGTTACCTCCATCCCAGCCAGACCCAAACCAAAACTACATCACAGGGAGACGGCAAACTTCATCTTTCTTTAGCAGCCATTAGAAAAGGGAGACGGGCATGGGAAAGCAGGGCGATCCTTTGTTGCCCTTGAACCCTACGTTACTGAGGCATCTGAGACGCCCGCTGGAAGGCGTCTTCATCTCTTCTATATCCCCAAGCGATCGGGTGAAGTTTGGTGACATGGGCGTGTAAGTGACCCGAGGACTTCACCTTTATTTAGTCTTCCCAGGGAGGAGATGGAAACGGTTTACCTGAGGTAGATGGAAACTGACATATGATGTTTCCTTGAAACTGCACTGGTGCAGTGTTTGCTTACTGAATGATTGAGCTAGGTAACATCTATTGCTCTGTCTGTGTTAACTCCCTAAGGTATCTAGAAAGTGTTCCCACTTCTGGGGGCGGGGGAATTTTGAAGAAGCTAGGTATGGCTTATACATTCAGAGAGACTGGGTGATTACCATACGTTTTAGAAGTCTGTGGCGCTTGGTGGAATTCATGTCTCGCCTCGCAGGCAACATTGCCGATACCTTGCTCCAAACCAGAGCGAGCAAAGGGTTATTAAACAGCAATCCACTGAAGAATCGTAGAATCCTAGAGCAGCGCAGGTGGGAAGGGACCTGGAAAGATCATCTGGTCCATCCTTTTGTGGGAAAGGGAGCCTAGATTAGATCATCTAGCACCCTGTTGTCGTGGTTTAACCCCAATCAGCAACTAAGCACCACGCAGCCACTCACTCGCTTCCCCCCCCCCCACCCAGTGGGATGGGGGAGAAAATCGGGAAGAGAAGTAAAACTTGTGGGTTGAGATAAGAACGGTTTAATAGAACAGAAAAGAAGAAACTAATAATGATAACACTAATAAAATGACAATAGTAATAATGAAAGGATTGGAATATACAAGTGATGCACAATGCAATTGCTCACCACCCGCCGACCGACGCCCAGCTAGTCCCTGAGCGGCGATCCCCCCCCCCGCTCCCCCCCAGTTGATATACTAGATGTGACATCACATGGTATGGAATACCCCGTTGGCCACTTTGGGTCAGCTGCCCTGGTTGTGTCCCCTCCCAGCTTCCTGTGCCCCTCCAGCTTTCTCGCTGGCTGGGCATGAGAAGCTGAAAAATCCTTGACTTCAGACTAAACACTACTTAGCAACAACTGAAAACATCAGTGTTATCTTCGCATACTGAACTCAAAACATGGCACTGTACCAGCTACTAGGAAGACAATTAACTCTATCCCAGCTGAAACCAGGGCAGCGTCACTGAGAGGCTGCCGAGCCTGGTGAACCCTGTGGATTATCATCCGCTCCTACTATTCCGCGTAGGGTCTGGCGAGGCAACTTAGAACCCTCCCAAGAGACTATATGTCCCTCGGAGCAATGTTAAAAGGATCGGAAGCACAGGTGGTGGTCTCCTCTATCCTCCCAGTCAGAGTAAGGGGTCCAGGAAGGAGGAGACGAATTGAACAGGTGAATGCCTGGCTGCGTAGCTGGTGCCATGCTCAAGGTTTTGGCTTCTATGATCGTGGATCTGCCTTTGAGAAGCCGGGTCTGTTGGGAGCTGATGGGATTCACCTGACCAAGCGGGGCAAGAGGGTCTTCGCCAACAAGCTGGCCAGACTTACAAGGAGGGCTTTAAACTAGACTCAGTGGGGGAAGGGGATGGAGTTTTGAGCAACAGAGAAGAGCGAGGGGCTGCTGATGCGTTAGGAACCAACAGGGGAACACTTGAGAAATGCCACAAAGGAACTGGGGCTTGATCCTCCACAAAGGTGACACGGTTGACAGCCCAGCTGAAGTGCCTCTATACCAATGCACGCAGCATGGGTAACAAAGAGGAGGAGTTGGAAGCCACTGTGCAGAAGGAGCAGAAGGGAGCTGGCAGCTCTTTAAGGACGTTTTTCTTAGCGCACAAGAGCTCTCGATCCCCATGCGTAAGAAATCAGGCAAGGAAGGCAGGAGACCAGCGTGGCTGGGGAAGGACCTTCTGGTCGAGCTGAAGCGCAAGAAGGAAATGCATAGGCAGTGGAAGCGGGGACACGCATCCTGGGAAGAATATAGGGATGCTGCCCGGGTGTGTAGGGATGGGATCAGGAAAGCTAAGGCACAGCTGGAGCTGAATTTGGCAAGGGATGTGAAGAATCATAAGGAGGGCTTCTACAGGTGCGTTGGTCAGAAAAGGAAGAGTAAAGAAAACGTACGCCACCCCCACCCCCCTCCGATAAAGACGACGGGAGATCTAGTGACAACTGACATGGAGAAGGCTGAGGTACTCAACGACTTTTTTCCTCCCTTTTCTCTGGCAACCACTGTTCCCACATCTCTCAAGTCCCTGAACCTCAAGGCCCTCCCATCGTAGGAAACGATCCGTTTCGAGACCACCTGAGGAACCTGAACGTACACAAGTCCTGCACCTGGGGAGGAACAAGCCCATGCAGCGGTATATGCTGGAGGCCGACTGGCTGGAAAGCAGCTTTGCAGAAAAGGACGTGGGGGGCTCCTGGTGGACACCAAGTTGAACAAGAGCCGACAATGTGCCCTTGCCGCAAAGAAGGCTAAGGATATCCTTAGCCCGATATAGAGGAAAGCGGGGTTTATGTATGTTACAAGACAGTTGTGTAGACCAATCAAATTGCTCACTATCCCCGGGGGCGTGTTACCGAAATCCGGAATAAAACTCCTTACCAGCAATGAGAAGTTAAGAAGCAGGCACTTCTTTATTGCAGCGCTGGGCACACAGGGGATCACTCCACCTAGTGTGTGCACCTGTCTGGTTTAATCATGCAGGTTAAATACACACCTGTTATACATAGTCACTAAATTTCTGGGAAATGTCATACATAATCATCAACTGTCCGATAAATCATTAGCATATGTAAATGTCCCTTTACGCAGGCGTGGTGAAGTCTCTGGTGGTCTTCAGAAGCCCTCTGGTGGTCTTCCATAGTCTTCCTCACTTTGTCCGATAGTTGACCTCTCTTATGTGATTCCGCGCAGTACGATTTTCGCCATCATGTATTAGATTTACATAAAAGTACATTCAATGTTAATTCTTGAATTTAACGTTTCTAGTGATTGGCCCTCAGTCACACCACCTTTTCAATATTCTTATACTAAAACATTCATTGGTTAATCTTACTTAATTCCACTAACTGGAATCTTGATCAACGTGGGGTTTCTAAGCAACAGAACTAAGGTCCATAACGATCTCTCTTAGTTCCTTAGGACAAAACACTACAAACTAACAAATCGGTCGAAGTTTCTATGGTTAACTAATTTTAGACAATACGTATTTTCTTATGACTGCATACAGCACATTTTGTACGTTCCTAAGTTTCGATGACTACATTGCGCGCTTCAAAGCCCTATATTCTACAATCTTTACCTTTTGATGAAACCCAGGTTATATAAAATTTTAACTTATCAGAATATTTGTAATAGGCGCAGGGCACCACAGGCCACCCTTGGGCAGCTTTGGGGGCACTGCCTATTTTTCTCAAAGCCTCCTACCCAGCTTAGCGCAAATCCTGTCTTGATCTGCCCTCCAGCCCTCAAGCCACCAGTGCTGAACACAGGCTTTGTATTTTATTTTCTCCCAGGAGGCGTGCAGCTTAGAAACGTCTGCAACTGAAGCGGGGCTTTCAGGGAACAATTTAGAGCAACTTCTGTTGGTTCTGCGAAATGTTCTGAGAAGTTAAGGCCTGCCCTGCCCTGGCAAAAGCAGTCATTTGACAGGAGGGAGCAGCACCGAAAAGCCACAAGCACGTTTGGGGTGGACTTGATGCGGTAATAAATAACAAGAAATGGTACTTCTAGCTACAACAGCCTCTTCTGAGACCTCGTTGCCCGCCCGCAGGGTCTCAGCACTACACGGGACAGATCCCCCCGCGGCCTGGCCCTACGTCGTCTCCCTCCGCGCCCCGGTCGGATCCCTCCGCGCCCCGGGGGCACGCAAAGTCCCTGAGCCCCGGCAAGCGCCAGGTCGACGAGGGCGGACCCGCCAAGGGGGCGGGGACAAGCGGCAACGACAGACGGGACAGCCAATCGAGACGCGGGATCGGCCGGCGGCGATCTGGCGGCCCAACGGGCGCCGCGGAGGGCCTGGCCGAGTGGAGGAAGCGCGGGGACGACAAGGGGCGTTGTCGCGGCTGGCGAGATTGTTGGGGCGCGGGCCGCCCGGCCCGGTGGCGCCACTACTGTCTTCGGAAGGATCACCGGCAAGGCGCTTCCCCGCCAACGTCATCTACGAGGACGAGGAGGTAGCCGCGGCTTTGCTCTGTGCGCGGTTCCTCTTCCCTTCCCCCCCTCCCCCTCCCCCCGCGCTCGCAGGCACCCTGAGCCGAGGCCCCGTTGCGCGGTGCCCGGGAGCGCGGCAGGGCGGGTGGCGGCGTTGCTGCGGGCGGGTGGGTGGGTGGAGGGACGGACGGGGCCTCTCTGGGTTATGGCGCTCTCTACTGCACCATCCCTAAAACATCGCGCTTTTTCGGTACCCCCCCGCCCCCGGCAGCTGCGACGCGTACCGGGTTGCCGGTGTTGCCCGGCTCGCCTCGGTTCCCAGCCCCACCGCGTCGTGCGCGTGCGTAGAGGAGGGCCTCTGACGGTAACGCACTTGGTGGCAGCCGCAGACGTCTGCCGCCTGATATCCCTTTGGCACTGCAAGTCGCGCAAAGTTTGCTGCCGAGGGATGGGAGTGGTCCTGCCTCGTGTGGGATGATAGTCTTGAAACCAGAGTAGGGACCGTAATGAGTTAGTTCTGCACAGGAGAAATGCAGGTCTCGATGTGCCTCGTAACAGCATTAGAGAGATTTCACGGCTCTGCTGTGCTAGGCTTTGTTTCTGACCCCCCAAACTGGATTATTAAAGCAAAGAATTGCAGCTTTTCTTATTTTTCTTAACAAAAAGCTAGAAACCGGTCATCCTGCGGGCTGCAAAAGCTTCCCAGATGTTGTTTCTGTGGTGAAGTGGGCCCGTGATAACAGCATGCTTGCGAGGTTTGCGGATGCTGGCGCACCACAACGTGCTAGGAACTAGAGCGAGCTGCTTAGACTGTGGGGAAAAAAATGCAGCCGTTGCCTGCACGATGTTAACTTTAAGTTAGTATCCCGTATAATTTTGTTCTTAACAGTTAGGGATGCCTTCTGCTTTTGAAGGTAGGGTTTACGTGCAATACAGAAGACAGGCTCGTACTAGGCACTCGCAGGCTTCCTGGGATTATGCTTTTGTTCAATACTTGAGCTCCCTGTCGCATGGCAAACGAGTGGCCGCTGATCTTCCACTTCACCAAACTCTTTGCTGGTTCAGTTAAGCCGTTTGTCTCCTGCCTCTGTGGTGGACCACATCGAATAGAAAAACTGCTTAGGAAATGATCAGCCCAAATTGAAACATACTGGAGGTCGCTAATCTGAAGTCCTGGCCCGTCTCCTTGCCCCCATCATCTTGCGTGCACTTCTGGAGGGGGCTCTGTAAATACGTTGTATTTTGTGTATAGAAAGTATTAATATCGCGTAAGAAAAATCAACGTTTCGGCTTGCGTTTGGGGTATCTGGCAATCTGCTTCTGTACGAGTTTGGTGGGGCGTATTGATTTGCTTAAGCTATTGCCTTTCTCTGAAGCCAATTGCGTTTTCACTGTTTACTCTTCCTCCAGCGCCTTGCGTTCCGTGATCTTTCGCCCCAAGCTCCGACGCTTTTCCTAGTCACGCCTAAGGAGCCAATTATCGGGTTATCTGACGCAGAAGATTCTGGTGAATCTGTAAGTACTGCGGAAGCTTTCTGTGGGCTAAACTGTACCTGTAATTAGTTCCTAATTTACTAGGCTCTCTCTCCCACCCCCCTTTCCCTCTTGATAGGGCACACGCAGTAGGCTATTGTGGGTTTTCTGGCGCTATAATCTTTTGCCTCTAGCTTGTAATGGAGTTGAGCTTTTTGGCTAAAAGTAGCGATATAAAGCAACGCTCCTCCCTGGGTATGTACTTCTGGTGCAAAATGCAGCGTTGTTTTGGAGCGCAGTCTGATGCCTGTCGTCGTGGTTTAGAGTAAGAGTAGCAGTACTTCCTCTAATACGGAGAAGAGGGCTTGGGGTTTTTGGCAGGTCAGGGGTGAGGAAGGGCAAAGCTGGTTGAGAGGTGCTGGATGCTTCACTCTTGGCTGTGAAAGTCAAGTTCAAAGACTTTGTAAACCCACGCAAAAGGCAGCCTAAAGTTTATTTTCCACCAGAATTGCTTATGTTGCCTGAAGATATAATGGGGGCTTTAACCCGGAGACAAACTTAGCTTCTGTGGCCGTTTTTTAGTCCGTTACTGTCCAGCTTGAAAAAAATTGCATGGCTCTTCTCCCCCACCCCTACCCCCCCACACACAGTGTGCATAATCATAATCGGTCTTTGTAGCTTTGCTTGGAAAATGTCAGTTGCGGGCGGGCGGACAGATGGTAATTTGAAGCGCAACGGTTGAATTGCTAGGAATTGGCTACCTGGTTTCTCTGGGTGGTTCTCTGCTCCCAGTCCTTCCCTTCCTGCCCTCTCCCCTCTTTGTGTGTGGCTTTTTATTTTATTTATTTATGGGTTTGTACTTCCTTCTCCAGCTTCTTGGGCATTTCATGATTGTTGGCAAGAAGCGTGCTGCTCACCTGGGCCTGACCAATGGATTCCGGATGGTTGTGGATGAAGGGCCCGAGGGTGGGCAGTCTGTCTGTCACGTACATCTACATATTCTGGGTGGCCGTCAGTTGGGCTGGCCGCCTGGCTGAGATTTTTGCACCGCAAGAGTTGCTGCACGTGTACAAATTGCCACTGAATGGATTTTGTCTGTTGCCCGTCAGTCTAGTAGCCGCTGTTGACGTCTAATTTTTGGTGACGTGTGTCTGTGGAAGGTAATGAAAGCTTTGAGCAGCAGTTGCACAATAAAGATTTAGCATGGGGATATCACCTCTGTCTTGTGCGTCTTACTGAGGGAAATAGTTCTGCAAGTTAAAACGTTGTCTCCCCAGAGTGTAAGTATGTGGAACGTTTCATTCTGTTAACAGTGTTCTATAGACAGATAATGATTTGCCCCGTCATTTGAAGCGTGATGCTGGAACCGCTTAGCAGTCTCCTGCGTCGTGCAGGAAGCAAACTCTTAGCTCTTTGGAAGTGGTACGCAAATGTACGTAAAGCCAGTGTAGGCTGCTGCTAAAACTTTAGAAAATACTGTATGTGACGCTACAGGCATGCCGTACAAGGGTGGTTTCGGCACAGTGCAATGCGGTGGAAGCATCCGGCTCCTGTTGGATCGCTTTATCAATGGCTGTGTGCTAAGGCCCCGTTGATATCCCTTTTCTGGTGAGGAGGGATACGGTAGGAGAAAAGAGTCGGTCTGAACGGCAGCTGTGGTGCTTCCGTAGCACAGTGCAATATCTCTTGTGTCAGTTTGGGTCAGCTGTCCTGGCTCTGTCCCCTCCCAACCTCTTGCCCACCCCCAGCTTACTGGACTTTGGGGGTGGGGGTGGTTGGAGAGACAGCCTCCGTGCTGTGGGAGCACTGCTCAGCAGTAGCCAAACCACTGGTGTGTTATCAACATCCTTCTAGCTACAACTACAAAGCACAGCACTATGAGGGCTGCTATGGGGAAAGTTACCTCCATCCCAGTGTGGCAGGTACACCCACCCCGACAGGAAACGAAACTTCTCTGGACAGGGAGGAGAGGAAAAAAACCCCAAACCCTAGAGGCCGCAGGTTGAAAGCCGAACTGACCAATCCGACACGCGTCAGTACGTGGAAGTGTTGACCTTTTGGGCAATGGGGAATAAAATGGCCACAGATCAGATTCGACAAGGGTATAAATGGGGCCCCGCCGGAGGACATTTTGAGTCAGTCCTCCTCGGAGCAGCGGGTCTGCAGTCAGGGACTCTCCCCTTGGGTCGGGACGCCGCCCTAGGTAACTCCTTGAGGTTGAGAGCCCTCATCTTGTAGGTGAGGGATATGCGCATTTTGAGTCATCATTTTTAGACCTTAAGAATTCTTAAGTCGGCTGTGTAGTACTAATTCCCCTTACATCATTGAGCCTGTGGTTCACTAATGATATCGTGGTTCTAACTAACTTTTTTACTGAAGAATAGATCTGATTTTTAACACCTGTTGGATTTGATTGCGTGAGCCTCCGTAACATTAAATTGGCATAGTCGGCGGGATGATGTTAATAGAGGAATTATTACGGAGGCACGGCTGTAGCCCTTCTCCCCCAGGTATGGAATGGGCAAAGGAGAAGTGGTCCGACCCAGCAGCGGTCGTGGAGAGAATAGAACAATGCCGCAGAAGTAGTCGAGATGGCAAAGGCAGTATGATTGCCATCCTAGGCGCCCGCTTGATTCAAGCGCAAAACCAAAACAGTGATTCTGACAGACTGGCAAAGGATAATTCTAAAAAGCAATGGGAAATAGGTTGTTTGAAGGCGGAATTGAAACGAGAAAAGGAGCGGGCGCGTCTATTAGAACGAAAGATTGAAATTATGCTCGCGCAAGCAAAAAAGCCCCCCAGTGTTACCCAAATCTGAAAGTTAATTACGCGCGCGGACCCTGAGGGTTGGGATGGGGACATTTGGGGAGACTGATGAAAACAGCTCTGAAGAGGTAGAGGACTTGGAGGAAAGGGACGTGCGACCCCTTATTAAAACAGAAAGGCACACGGGTCCGCACGGTGGGAACCCCCGAGCCACTGTCTGCACGACCCCTTGGACGGTGGACGGGACCCGAACTCAGTGAATTACAAGCTAAGTTTTCACGCAAGCCGGGCGAAACTGAAACTGAGTATTTGCGGAGGGTTTCTTTAACTGGGGGAGATTGGATACTATTGAGTGATGACAAAGCGAGGGGTTTCTGGGGACCGGGAGTGTTTTTGAGTGACGGACCGGCGGGTGATCAGTCGATAACGTCCCGAGTAGCCTATTGGGCTGGGGGTGTGGACCCCAAGGAGAGAGGAGAACCTGTTACTATCCGGGTAAAGGGACTGTGGGAGGTAACGGAGGGAGTGCAAAAGGCGGCCTGTGTTCAGGCCATGTACGACAGAGGGCAGCAAGGGATAGCGATGGCTGTACCGGTGGACCCCCGCCACCCCTTAGACCCCTTATTAGAGGGCTGCTGGATGCTTTAAAAATACACGTCCAGTCCCTCAGAGAAAGAATTCAGGGGGCCGTTGAGCGCAATCAACAGAACCCGCCCGCGCACGGGATGACCTGGGCGGAAGTACTGCACAGCATAGTAGTTCACGGGCGCGAGATGGGATGGGCGGAGCCGAGCGGTGGCGCGGAGGGTAACAGGAAGGTCCGGCAAGCCAGTCGTAAACGCCGCCCCGAACGGCCTCCCCCCCGGGAGCCTGAGCCTCCTTCCTGGGGTCGGCCGGGTCGGAACTACGATCCCGGAAGGAATGGTCTCTGGCGGACAGCATTGGCACTGGGGGCACCCCGAGCCATGCTGCACGGGCAGGCCGCTGACGACATCCGGAAGCTGGTGGAACTGCTGGCGGGGAAAACTAGAGACCAAGGGGAAGCGGCAGCAACCCCGCCCCCTGGGGAAGAGAAACTGAGCCCTTTCGCGGCACTGCGAGGGGAGTTGGAAGGGCTAAAAAACTAGAAGTTGGGGTCTGGGGTTCAGGCCGCCCAATGCGCGTGGCGGATTCTTGCCAATGGTCTGCTGATAAGGAGCCTTGTATACACATTCCTGTGGGTCCAAGACGGATAAGTTTAGAACTTTTAATTGATACGGGAGCCCAAATTAGCATTTTAAACAAACGACAAGCTAATGAGCTAGGGATTAAACCATCGAGAAAGACTATAAACGTAACGGGAGTGACAGGAGCAGCAGAAAAATGTCCCATAGCTCGAACTCAACTTTGGCTACCTGGGGAAAAGAGAATGACTGCTGTGGAAGTGGCTTTGAGCCCCTATGAGGGAAATATACTGGGATTCGATGTGCTGGCGGGCAAACAGTGGTACCTACCCAATGGCAGGGTGTGGAGCTTTGGGGGCAGAGGGGCAGGGGCTACCCATGTGAAAACATTGCAGGTTGCTCCTGCACTACTGCAATCTAAGGTAACCCGTGTCTCTCAATACCCGCTGCCAGCCGCTGCCAAGCGGGGTATTTCGGAAGGAAGTAATGACCTTGAGAAGAGACAGATGACAAGTTGCGTACATTCCCCTTATAATTCTCCTGTTTGGCCAGTCCGTAAACCGGATGGGAGGTGGCGACTAACGATTGATTATAGGAGATTGAACAGTAATACCCCACCGTTAACTGCTGCTGTTCCGAGCATAACCTCAATAGTAACGGCAATACAGGCCACGGCCCACCCATGGATGGCTGCTTTAGATGTCGAGGATATGTTTTTTATGATTCCCCGAAGGGAAGAGGACAAACCCCAGTTCGCCTTCAGTTGGGAGGGGACACAATACACTTTTAAATGGCTTCCCCAGGGATAGAGGCATTCCCCCACTATTGCCCACAATGCTTTAGCCAAGCCTCTTGATGCTGTGGAAGTGCCATCAGGTGTTCACATATATCAATATATAGATGATATCCTAGTCGGTGGGGATAACAAGGAACAGGTAGGGCAAGTGGCTGAGGCCATCTAGAATCTGTTAGTCAAGAATGGGCTAGACATTCCATCTTCTAAATGTCAAGGTCCTGGACAAGAAATTAAATTCCTGGGGGCACGGTGGATAGCTGGAGCAGTTGCGGTACCTGACGACACTCTATCAGCTATTGAAAAGGGACAGACTCCGGGCAATAAAACGGAATTACAGCAGCTGCTAGGTACTTTGGGCTACTGGAGAAAACATATACCAGGGTTCTCAGTGATTGCCCGCCCTCTCTATGACTTGCTCCAAAACAATAGGAAATGGGATTGGACTTTGCACCATACGGAAGCCCTTAACACTTTGAAAGATGAGCTTAAGGCTTACCAGAGACTAGGCCCATTGCACCCGCGAGACCCGTTAAGGGTGGAATGGGGATTTGCCGCACATGCTTCGTACTGTGGCGTGTTTCAAAAGGGCCCGCAAGGACCAGCTAGGCCTTTATTATTCTCTTCCACTTCATGTAAGGAGACTGAACAACGATACTCAGATTGGGAAAAAGGGGGTCCTTTGCCTCACTAGAGCGGTTAAGGAGGCTGAAAAGCTGCACACATCACAAGATGTTATAGCACAGGGCCCTTTCCCTCTCTTAAACTCAGTCCTCAATGGGTCGCCTCCTCCCGAGGGAGCAGCCCAAAAGGCCACAGTTAGGAAATGGTATGCATACCTAGAAGGGATAAGTCAGCTGTGGGAGCACTGCTCAGCAGTAGCCAAAACATTGGTGTGTTATCAACACCCTTCTAGCTACAACTACAAAGCGCAGCACTATGAGGGCTGCTATGGGGAAAGTTACCTCCATCCCAGCCAGACCCAAACCAAAACTACATCACAGGGAGACGGCAAACTTCATCTTTCTTTAGCAGCCATTAGAAAAGGGAGACGGGCATGGGAAAGCAGGGCGATCCTTTGTTGCCCTTGAACCCTACGTTACTGAGGCATCTGAGACGCCCGCTGGAAGGCGTCTTCATCTCTTCTATATCCCCAAGCGATCGGGTGAAGTTTGGTGACACGGGCGTGTAAGTGACCCGAGGACTTCACCTTTATTTAGTCTTCCCGGGGAGGAGATGGAAACGGTTTACCTGAGGTAGATGGAAACTGACATATGATGTTTCCTTGAAACTGCACTGGTGCAGTGTTTGCTTACTGAATGATTGAGCTAGGTAACATCTATTGCTCTGTCTGTGTTAACTCCCTAAGGTATCTAGAAAGTGTTCCCACTTCTGGGGGCGGGGGAATTTTGAAGAAGCTAGGTATGGCTTATACATTCAGAGAGACTGGGTGATTACCATACGTTTTAGAAGTCTGTGGCGCTTGGTGGAATTCATGTCTCGCCTCGCAGGCAACATTGCCGATACCTTGCTCCAAACCAGAGCGAGCAAAGGGTTATTAAACAGCAATCCACTGAAGAATCGTAGAATCCTAGAGCAGCGCAGGTGGGAAGGGACCTGGAAAGATCATCTGGTCCATCCTTTTGTGGGAAAGGGAGCCTAGATTAGATCATCTAGCACCCTGTTGTCGTGGTTTAACCCCAATCAGCAACTAAGCACCACGCAGCCACTCACTCGCTTCCCCCCCCCCCACCCAGTGGGATGGGGGAGAAAATCGGGAAGAGAAGTAAAACTTGTGGGTTGAGATAAGAACGGTTTAATAGAACAGAAAAGAAGAAACTAATAATGATAACACTAATAAAATGACAATAGTAATAATGAAGGGATTGGAATATACAAGTGATGCACAATGCAATTGCTCACCACCCGCCGACCGACGCCCAGCTAGTCCCTGAGCGGCGATCCCCCCCCCGCTCCCCCCCAGTTGATATACTAGATGTGACATCACATGGTATGGAATACCCCGTTGGCCACTTTGGGTCAGCTGCCCTGGTTGTGTCCCCTCCCAGCTTCCTGTGCCCCTCCAGCTTTCTCGCTGGCTGGGCATGAGAAGCTGAAAAATCCTTGACTTCAGACTAAACACTACTTAGCAACAACTGAAAACATCAGTGTTATCTTCGCATACTGAACTCAAAACATGGCACTGTACCAGCTACTAGGAAGACAATTAACTCTATCCCAGCTGAAACCAGGGCAGCGTCACTGAGAGGCTGCCGAGCCTGGTGAACCCTGTGGATTATCATCCGCTCCTACTATTCCGCGTAGGGTCTGGCGAGGCAACTTAGAACCCTCCCAAGAGACTATATGTCCCTTGGAGCAATGTTAAAAGGATCGGGAGCACAGGTGGTGGTCTCCTCTATCCTCCCAGTCAGAGGAAGGGGTCCGGGAAGGAGGAGACGAATTGAACAGGTGAATGCCTGGCTGCGTAGCTGGTGCCATGCTCAAGGTTTTGGCTTCTATGATCGTGGATCTGCCTTTGAGAAGCCGGGTCTGTTGGGAACTGATGGGATTCACCTGACCAAGCGGGGCAAGAGGGTCTTCGCCAACAAGCTGGCCAGACTTACAAGGAGGGCTTTAAACTAGACTCAGTGGGGGAAGGGGATGGAGTTTTGAGCAACAGAGAAGAGCGAGGGGCTGCTGATGCGTTAGGAACCAACAGGGGAACACTTGAGAAATGCCACAAAGGAACTGGGGCTTGATCCTCCACAAAGGTGACACGGTTGACAGCCCAGCTGAAGTGCCTCTATACCAATGCACGCAGCATGGGTAACAAAGAGGAGGAGTTGGAAGCCACTGTGCAGAAGGAGCAGAAGGGAGCTGGCAGCTCTTTAAGGACGTTTTTCTTAGCGCACAAGAGCTCTCGATCCCCATGCGTAAGAAATCAGGCAAGGAAGGCAGGAGACCAGCGTGGCTGGGGAAGGACCTTCTGGTCGAGCTGAAGCGCAAGAAGGAAATGCATAGGCAGTGGAAGCGGGGACACGCATCCTGGGAAGAATATAGGGATGCTGCCCGGGTGTGTAGGGATGGGATCAGGAAAGCTAAGGCACAGCTGGAGCTGAATTTGGCAAGGGATGTGAAGAATCATAAGGAGGGCTTCTACAGGTGCGTTGGTCAGAAAAGGAAGAGTAAAGAAAACGTACGCCACCCCCACCCCCCTCCGATAAAGACGACGGGAGATCTAGTGACAACTGACATGGAGAAGGCTGAGGTACTCAACGACTTTTTTCCTCCCTTTTCTCTGGCAACCACTGTTCCCACATCTCTCAAGTCCCTGAACCTCAAGGCCCTCCCATCGTAGGAAACGATCCGTTTCGAGACCACCTGAGGAACCTGAACGTACACAAGTCCTGCACCTGGGGAGGAACAAGCCCATGCAGCGGTATATGCTGGAGGCCGACTGGCTGGAAAGCAGCTTTGCAGAAAAGGACGTGGGGGGCTCCTGGTGGACACCAAGTTGAACAAGAGCCGACAATGTGCCCTTGCCGCAAAGAAGGCTAAGGATATCCTTAGCCCGATATAGAGGAAAGCGGGGTTTATGTATGTTACAAGACAGTTGTGTAGACCAATCAAATTGCTCACTATCCCCGGGGGCGTGTTACCGAAATCCGGAATAAAACTCCTTACCAGCAATGAGAAGTTAAGAAGCAGGCACTTCTTTATTGCAGCGCTGGGCACACAGGGGATCACTCCACCTAGTGTGTGCACCTGTCTGGTTTAATCATGCAGGTTAAATACACACCTGTTATACATAGTCACTAAATTTCTGGGAAATGTCATACATAATCATCAACTGTCCGATAAATCATTAGCATATGTAAATGTCCCTTTACGCAGGCGTGGTGAAGTCTCTGGTGGTCTTCAGAAGCCCTCTGGTGGTCTTCCATAGTCTTCCTCACTTTGTCCGATAGTTGACCTCTCTTATGTGATTCCGCGCAGTACGATTTTCGCCATCATGTATTAGATTTACATAAAAGTACATTCAATGTTAATTCTTGAATTTAACGTTTCTAGTGATTGGCCCTCAGTCACACCACCTTTTCAATATTCTTATACTAAAACATTCATTGGTTAATCTTACTTAATTCCACTAACTGGAATCTTGATCAACGTGGGGTTTCTAAGCAACAGAACTAAGGTCCATAACGATCTCTCTTAGTTCCTTAGGACAAAACACTACAAACTAACAAATCGGTCGAAGTTTCTATGGTTAACTAATTTTAGACAATACGTATTTTCTTATGACTGCATACAGCACATTTTGTACGTTCCTAAGTTTCGATGACTACATTGCGCGCTTCAAAGCCCTATATTCTACAATCTTTACCTTTTGATGAAACCCAGGTTATATAAAATTTTAACTTATCAGAATATTTGTAATAGGCGCAGGGCACCACAGGCCACCCTTGGGCAGCTTTGGGGGCACTGCCTATTTTTCTCAAAGCCTCCTACCCAGCTTAGCGCAAATCCTGTCTTGATCTGCCCTCCAGCCCTCAAGCCACCAGTGCTGAACACAGGCTTTGTATTTTATTTTCTCCCAGGAGGCGTGCAGCTTAGAAACGTCTGCAACTGAAGCGGGGCTTTCAGGGAACAATTTAGAGCAACTTCTGTTGGTTCTGCGAAATGTTCTGAGAAGTTAAGGCCTGCCCTGCCCTGGCAAAAGCAGTCATTTGACAGGAGGGAGCAGCACCGAAAAGCCACAAGCACGTTTGGGGTGGACTTGATGCGGTAATAAATAACAAGAAATGGTACTTCTAGCTACAACAGCCTCTTCTGAGACCTCGTTGCCCGCCCGCAGGGTCTCAGCACTACACGGGACAGATCCCCCCGCGGCCTGGCCCTACGTCGTCTCCCTCCGCGCCCCGGTCGGATCCCTCCGCGCCCCGGGGGCACGCAAAGTCCCTGAGCCCCGGCAAGCGCCAGGTCGACGAGGGCGGACCCGCCAAGGGGGCGGGGACAAGCGGCAACGACAGACGGGACAGCCAATCGAGACGCGGGATCGGCCGGCGGCGATCTGGCGGCCCAACGGGCGCCGCGGAGGGCCTGGCCGAGTGGAGGAAGCGCGGGGACGACAAGGGGCGTTGTCGCGGCTGGCGAGATTGTTGGGGCGCGGGCCGCCCGGCCCGGTGGCGCCACTACTGTCTTCGGAAGGATCACCGGCAAGGCGCTTCCCCGCCAACGTCATCTACGAGGACGAGGAGGTAGCCGCGGCTTTGCTCTGTGCGCGGTTCCTCTTCCCTTCCCCCCCTCCCCCCGCGCTCGCAGGCACCCTGAGCCGAGGCCCCGTTGCGCGGTGCCCGGGAGCGCGGCAGGGCGGGTGGCGGCGTTGCTGCGGGCGGGCGGGTGGGTGGGTGGGTGGAGGGACGGACGGGGCCTCTCTGGGTTGTGGCGCTCTCTACTGCACCATCCCTAAAACATCGCGCTTTTTCGGTACCCCCCGCCCCCGGCAGCTGCGACGCGTACCGGGTTGCCGGTGTTGCCCGGCTCGCCTCGGTTCCCAGCCCCACCGCGTCGTGCGCGTGCGTAGAGGAGGGCCTCTGACGGGAACGCACTTGGTGGCAGCCGCAGACGTCTGCCGCCTGATATCCCTTTGGCACTGCAAGTCGCGCAAAGTTTGCTGCCGAGGGATGGGAGTGGTCCTGCCTCGTGTGGGATGATAGTCTTGAAACCAGAGTAGGGACCGTAATGAGTTAGTTCTGCACAGGAGAAATGCAGGTCTCGATGTGCCTCGTAACAGCATTAGAGAGATTTCACGGCTCTGCTGTGCTAGGCTTTGTTTCTGACCCCCCAAACTGGATTATTAAAGCAAAGAATTGCAGCTTTTCTTATTTTTCTTAACAAAAAGCTAGAAACCGGTCATCCTGCGGGCTGCAAAAGCTTCCCAGATGTTGTTTCTGTGGTGAAGTGGGCCCGTGATAACAGCATGCTTGCGAGGTTTGCGGATGCTGGCGCACCACAACGTGCTAGGAACTAGAGCGAGCTGCTTAGACTGTGGGGAAAAAAATGCAGCCGTTGCCTGCACGATGTTAACTTTAAGTTAGTATCCCGTATAATTTTGTTCTTAACAGTTAGGGATGCCTTCTGCTTTTGAAGGTAGGGTTTACGTGCAATACAGAAGACAGGCTCGTACTAGGCACTCGCAGGCTTCCTGGGATTATGCTTTTGTTCAATACTTGAGCTCCCTGTCGCATGGCAAACGAGTGGCCGCTGATCTTCCACTTCACCAAACTCTTTGCTGGTTCAGTTAAGCCGTTTGTCTCCTGCCTCTGTGGTGGACCACATCGAATAGAAAAACTGCTTAGGAAATGATCAGCCCAAATTGAAACATACTGGAGGTCGCTAATCTGAAGTCCTGGCCCGTCTCCTTGCCCCCATCATCTTGCGTGCACTTCTGGAGGGGGCTCTGTAAATACGTTGTATTTTGTGTATAGAAAGTATTAATATCGCGTAAGAAAAATCAACGTTTCGGCTTGCGTTTGGGGTATCTGGCAATCTGCTTCTGTACGAGTTTGGTGGGGCGTATTGATTTGCTTAAGCTATTGCCTTTCTCTGAAGCCAATTGCGTTTTAACTGTTTACTCTTCCTCCAGCGCCTTGCGTTCCGTGATCTTTCGCCCCAAGCTCCGACGCTTTTCCTAGTCACGCCTAAGGAGCCAATTATCGGGTTATCTGACGCAGAAGATTCTGGTGAATCTGTAAGTACTGCGGAAGCTTTCTGTGGGCTAAACTGTACCTGTAATTAGTTCCTAATTTACTAGGCTCTCTCTCCCACCCCCCTTTCCCTCTTGATAGGGCACACGCAGTAGGCTATTGTGGGTTTTCTGGCGCTATAATCTTTTGCCTCTAGCTTGTAATGGAGTTGAGCTTTTTGGCTAAAAGTAGCGATATAAAGCAACGCTCCTCCCTGGGTATGTACTTCTGGTGCAAAATGCAGCGTTGTTTTGGAGCGCAGTCTGATGCCTGTCGTCGTGGTTTAGAGTAAGAGTAGCAGTACTTCCTCTAATACGGAGAAGAGGGCTTGGGGTTTTTGGCAGGTCAGGGGTGAGGAAGGGCAAAGCTGGTTGAGAGGTGCTGGATGCTTCACTCTTGGCTGTGAAAGTCAAGTTCAAAGACTTTGTAAACCCACGCAAAAGGCAGCCTAAAGTTTATTTTCCACCAGAATTGCTTATGTTGCCTGAAGATATAATGGGGGCTTTAACCCGGAGACAAACTTAGCTTCTGTGGCCGTTTTTTAGTCCGTTACTGTCCAGCTTGAAAAAAATGGCATGGCTCTTCTCCCCCACCCCTACCCCCCCACACACAGTGTGCATAATCATAATCGGTCTTTGTAGCTTTGCTTGGAAAATGTCAGTTGCGGGCGGGCGGACAGATGGTAATTTGAAGCGCAACGGTTGAATTGCTAGGAATTGGCTACCTGGTTTCTCTGGGTGGTTCTCTGCTCCCAGTCCTTCCCTTCCTGCCCTCTCCCCTCTTTGTGTGTGGCTTTTTATTTTATTTATTTATGGGTTTGTACTTCCTTCTCCAGCTTCTTGGGCATTTCATGATTGTTGGCAAGAAGCGTGCTGCTCACCTGGGCCTGACCAATGGATTCCGGATGGTTGTGGATGAAGGGCCCGAGGGTGGGCAGTCTGTCTGTCACGTACATCTACATATTCTGGGTGGCCGTCAGTTGGGCTGGCCGCCTGGCTGAGATTTTTGCACCGCAAGAGTTGCTGCACGTGTACAAATTGCCACTGAATGGATTTTGTCTTTTGCCCGTCAGTCTAGTAGCCGCTGTTGACGTCTAATTTTTGGTGACGTGTGTCTGTGGAAGGTAATGAAAGCTTTGAGCAGCAGTTGCACAATAAAGATTTAGCATGGGGATATCACCTCTGTCTTGTGCGTCTTACTGAGGGAAATAGTTCTGCAAGTTAAAATGTTGTCTCCCCAGAGTGTAAGTATGTGGAACGTTTCATTCTGTTAACAGTGTTCTATAGACAGATAATGATTTGCCCCGTCATTTGAAGCGTGATGCTGGAACCGCTTAGCAGTCTCCTGCGTCGTGCAGGAAGCAAACTCTTAGCTCTTTGGAAGTGGTACGCAAATGTACGTAAAAGCCAGTGTAGGCTGCTGCTAAAACTTTAGAAAATACTGTATGTGACGCTACAGGCATGCCGTACAAGGGTGGTTTTGGCACAGTGCAATGCGTGGAAGCATCCGGCTCCTGTTGGATCGCTTTATCAATGGCTGTGTGCTAAGGCCCCGTTGATATCCCTTTTCTGGTGAGGAGGGATACGGTAGGAGAAAAGAGTCGGTCTGAACGGCAGCTGTGGTGCTTCCGTAGCACAGTGCAATATCTCTTGTGTCAGTTTGGGTCAGCTGTCCTGGCTCTGTCCCCTCCCAACCTCTTGCCCACCCCCCAGCTTACTGGACTTTGGGGGTGGGGGTGGTTGGAGAGACAGCCTCCGTGCTGTGGGAGCACTGCTCAGCAGTAGCCAAAACACTGGTGTGTTATCAACATCCTTCTAGCTACAACTACAAAGCACAGCACTATGAGGGCTGCTATGGGGAAAGTTACCTCCATCCCAGTGTGGCAGGTACACCCACCCCGACAGGAAACGAAACTTCTCTGGACAGGGAGGAGAGGAAAAAAACCCCAAACCCTAGAGGCCGCAGGTTGAAAGCCGAACTGACCAATCCGACAACGCGTCAGTACGTGGAAGTGTTGACCTTTTGGGCAATGGGGAATAAAACGGCCACAGATCAGATTCGACAAGGGTATAAATGGGGCCCCGCCGGAGGACATTTTGAGTCAGTCCTCCTCGGAGCAGCGGGTCTGCAGTCAGGGACTCTCCCCTTGGGTCGGGACGCCGCCCTAGGTAACTCCTCGAGGTTGAGAGCCCTCATCTTGTAGGTGAGGGATATGCGCATTTTGAGTCATCATTTTTAGACCTTAAGAATTCTTAAGTCAGCTGTGTAGTACTAATTCCCCTTACATCATTGAGCCTGTGGTTCACTAATGATATCGTGGTTCTAACTAACTTTTTTACTGAAGAATAGATCTGATTTTTAACACCTGTTGGATTTGATTGCGTGAGCCTCCGTAACATTAAATTGGCATAGTCGGCAGGATGATGTTAATAGAGGAATTATTACGGAGGCACAGCTGTAGCCCTTCTCCCCCAGGTATGGAATGGGCAAAGGAGAAGTGGTCCGACCCAGCAGCGGTCGTGGAGAGAATAGAACAATGCCGCAGAAGTAGTCGAGATGGCAAAGGCAGTATGATTGCCATCCTAGGCGCCCGCTTGATTCAAGCGCAAAACCAAAACAGTGATTCTGACAGACTGGCAAAGGATAATTCTAAAAAGCAATGGGAAATAGGTTGTTTGAAGGCGGAATTGAAACGAGAAAAGGAGCGGGCGCGTCTATTAGAACGAAAGATTGAAATTATGCTCGCGCAAGCAAAAAAGCCCCCCCAGTGTTACCCAAATCTGAAAGTTAATTACGCGCGCGGACCCTGAGGGTTGGGATGGGGACATTTGGGGAGACTGATGAAAACAGCTCTGAAGAGGTAGAGGACTTGGAGGAAAGGGTCGTGCGACCCTTATTAAAACAGAAAGGCACACGGGTCCGCACGGTGGGAACCCCCGAGCCACTGTCCGCACGACCCCTTGGACGGTGGACGGGACCCGAACTCAGTGAATTACAAGTTAAGTTTTCACGCAAGCCGGGCGAAACCGAAGCTGAGTATTTGCGGAGGGTTTCTTTAACTGGGGGAGATTGGATACTATTGAGTGATGACAAAGCGAGGGGTTTTTGGGGACCGGGAGTGTTTTTGAGTGACGGACCGGTGGGTGATCAGTCAATAACGTCCCGAGTAGCCTATTGGGCTGGGGGTGTGGACCCCAAGGAGAGAGGAGAACCTGTTACTATCCGGGTAAAGGGACTGTGGGAGGTAACGGAGGGAGTGCAAAAGGCGGCCTGTGTTCAGGGCATGTACGACAGAGGGCAGCAAGGGATAGCGATGGCTGTACCGGTGGACCCCCGCCACCCCTTAGACCCCTTATTAGAGGGCTGCTGGATGCTTTAAAAATACACGTCCAGTCCCTCAGAGAAAGAATTCAGGGGGCCGTTGAGCGCAATCAACAGAACCCGCCCGCGCACGGGATGACCTGGGCGGAAGTACTGCACAGCATAGTAGTTCACGGGCGCGAGATGGGATGGGCGGAGCCGAGCGGTGGCGCGGAGGGTAACAGGAAGGTCCGGCAAGCCAGTCGTAAACGCCGCCCCGAACGGCCTCCCCCCCGGGAGCCTGAGCCTCCTTCCTGGGGTCGGCCGGGTCGGAACTACGATCCCGGAAGGAATGGTCTCTGGCGGACAGCATTGGCACTGGGGGCACCCCGAGCCATGCTGCACGGGCAGGCCGCTGACGACATCCGGAAGCTGGTGGAACTGCTGGCGGGGAAAACTAGAGACCAAAGGGAAGCGGCAGCAACCCCGCCCCCTGGGGAAGAGAAACTGAGCCCTTTCGCGGCACTGCGAGGGGAGTTGGAAGGGCTAAAAAACTAGAAGTTGGGGTCTGGGGTTCAGGCCGCCCAATGCGCGTGGCGGATTCTTGCCAATGGTCTGCTGATAAGGAGCCTTGTATACACATTCCTGTGGGTCCAAGACGGATAAGTTTAGAACTTTTAATTGATACGGGAGCCCAAATTAGCATTTTAAACAAACGACAAGCTAATGAGCTAGGGATTAAACCATCGAGAAAGACTATAAACATAACGGGAGTGACAGGAGCAGCAGAAAAATGTCCCATAGCTCGAACTCAACTTTGGCTACCTGGGGAAAAGAGAATGACTGCTGTGGAAGTGGCTTTGAGCCCCTATGAGGGAAATATACTGGGATTCGATGTGCTGGCGGGCAAACAGTGGTACCTACCCAATGGCAGGGTGTGGAGCTTTGGGGGCAGAGGGGCAGGGGCTACCCATGTGAAAACGTTGCAGGTTGCTCCTGCACTACTGCAATCTAAGGTAACCCGTGTCTCTCAATACCCACTGCCAGCCGCTGCCAAGCGGGGTATTTCGGAAGGAAGTAATGACCTTGAGAAGAGACAGATGACAAGTTGCGTACATTCCCCTTATAATTCTCCTGTTTGGCCAGTCCGTAAACCGGATGGGAGGTGGCGACTAACAATTGATTATAGGAGATTGAACAGTAATACGCCAGCATTAACTGTTGCTGTTCCGAGCATAACCTCAATAGTAACGGCAATACAGGCCGCGGCCCACCCATGGATGGCTGCTTTAGATGTCGAGGATATGTTTTTTATGATTCCCCGAAGGGAAGAGGACAAACCCCAGTTCGCCTTCAGTTGGGAGGGGACACAATACACTTTTAATTGGCTTCCCCAGGGATAGAGGCATTCCCCCACTATTGCCCACAATGCTTTAGCCAAGCCTCTTGATGCTGTGGAAGTGCCATCAGGTGTTCACATATATCAATATATAGATGATATCCTAGTCGGTGGGGATAACAAGGAACAGGTAGGGCAAGTGGCTGAGGCCATCTGGAATCTGTTAGTCAAGTATGGGCTAGACATTCCATCTTCTAAATGTCAAGGTCCTGGACAAGAAATTAAATTCCTGGGGGCACGGTGGATAGCTGGAGCGGTTGCGGTACCCGACGACACTCTATCAGCTATTGAAAAGGGACAGACTCCGGGCAATAAAACGGAATTACAGCAGCTGCTAGGTACTTTGGGCTACTGGAGAAAACATATACCAGGGTTCTCAGTGATTGCCCGCCCTCTCTATGACTTGCTCCAAAACAATAGGAAATGGGATTGGACTTTGCACCATACGGAAGCCCTTAACACTTTGAAAGATGAGCTTAAGGCTTACCAGAGACTAGGCCCGTTGCACCCGCGAGACCCGTTAAGGGTGGAATGGGGATTTGCCGCACATGCTTCGTACTGTGGCGTGTTTCAAAAGGGCCCGCAAGGACCAGCTAGGCCTTTATTATTCTCTTCCACTTCATGTAAGGAGACTGAACAACGATACTCAGATTGGGAAAAAGGGGGTCCTTTGCCTCACTAGAGCGGTTAAGGAGGCTGAAAAGCTGCACACATCACAAGATGTTATAGCACAGGGCCCTTTCCCTCTCTTAAACTCAGTCCTCAATGGGTCGCCTCCTCCCGAGGGAGCAGCCCAAAAGGCCACAGTTAGGAAATGGTATGCATACCTAGAAGGGATAAGTCAGCTGTGGGAGCACTGCTCAGCAGTAGCCAAAACATTGGTGTGTTATCAACACCCTTCTAGCTACAACTACAAAGCGCAGCACTATGAGGGCTGCTATGGGGAAAGTTACCTCCATCCCAGCCAGACCCAAACCAAAACTACATCACAGGGAGACGGCAAACTTCATCTTTCTTTAGCAGCCATTAGAAAAGGGAGACGGGCATGGGAAAGCAGGGCGATCCTTTGTTGCCCTTGAACCCTACGTTACTGAGGCATCTGAGACGCCCGCTGGAAGGCGTCTTCATCTCTTCTATATCCCCAAGCGATCGGGTGAAGTTTGGTGACACGGGCGTGTAAGTGACCCGAGGACTTCACCTTTATTTAGTCTTCCCGGGGAGGAGATGGAAACGGTTTACCTGAGGTAGATGGAAACTGACATATGATGTTTCCTTGAAACTGCACTGGTGCAGTGTTTGCTTACTGAATGATTGAGCTAGGTAACATCTATTGTTCTGTCTGTGTTAACTCCCTAAGGTATCTAGAAAGTGTTCCCACTTCTGGGGGCGGGGGAATTTTGAAGAAGCTAGGTATGGCTTATACATTCAGAGAGACTGGGTGATTACCATACGTTTTAGAAGTCTGTGGCGCTTGGTGGAATTCATGTCTCGCCTCGCAGGCAACATTGCCGATACCTTGCTCCAAACCAGAGCGAGCAAAGGGTTATTAAACAGCGATCCACTGAAGAATCGTAGAATCCTAGAGCAGCCCAGGTGGGAAGGGACCTGGAAAGATCATCTGGTCCATCCTTTTGTGGGAAAGGGAGCCTAGATTAGATCATCTAGCACCCTGTTGTCGTGGTTTAACCCCAATCAGCAACTAAGCACCACGCAGCCACTCACTCGCTTCCCCCCCCCCACCCAGTGGGATGGGGGAGAAAATCGGGAAGAGAAGTAAAACTTGTGGGTTGAGATAAGAACGGTTTAATAGAACAGAAAAGAAGAAACTAATAATGATAACACTAATAAAATGACAATAGTAATAATGAAGGGATTGGAATATACAAGTGATGCACAATGCAATTGCTCACCACCCGCCGACCGACGCCCAGCTAGTCCCTGAGCGGCGATCCCCCCCCCGCTCCCCCCCAGTTGATATACTTGATGTGACATCACATGGTATGGAATACCCCGTTGGCCACTTTGGGTCAGCTGCCCTGGTTGTGTCCCCTCCCAGCTTCCTGTGCCCCTCCAGCTTTCTCGCTGGCTGGGCATGAGAAGCTGAAAAATCCTTGACTTCAGACTAAACACTACTTAGCAACAACTGAAAACATCAGTGTTATCTTCGCATACTGAACTCAAAACATGGCACTGTACCAGCTACTAGGAAGACAATTAACTCTATCCCAGCTGAAACCAGGGCAGCGTCACTGAGAGGCTGCCGAGCCTGGTGAACCCTGTGGATTATCATCCGCTCCTACTATTCCGCGTAGGGTCTGGCGAGGCAACTTAGAACCCTCCCAAGAGACTATATGTCCCTTGGAGCAATGTTAAAAGGATCGGAAGCACAGGTGGTGGTCTCCTCTATCCTCCCAGTCAGAGGAAGGGGTCCAGGAAGGAGGAGACGAATTGAACAGGTGAATGCCTGGCTGCGTAGCTGGTGCCATGCTCAAGGTTTTGGCTTCTATGATCATGGATCTGCCTTTGAGAAGCCGGGTCTGTTGGGAGCTGATGGGATTCACCTGACCAAGCGGGGCAAGAGGGTCTTCGCCAACAAGCTGGCCAGACTTACAAGGAGGGCTTTAAACTAGACTCAGTGGGGGAAGGGGATGGAGTTTTGAGCAACAGAGAAGAGCGAGGGGCCGCTGATGCGTTAGGAACCAACAGGGGAACACTTGAGAAATGCCACAAAGGAACTGGGGCTTGATCCTCCACAAAGGTGACACGGTTGACAGCCCAGCTGAAGTGCCTCTATACCAATGCACGCAGCATGGGTAACAAAGAGGAGGAGTTGGAAGCCACTGTGCAGAAGGAGCGGAAGGGAGCTGGCAGCTCTTTAAGGACGTTTTTCTTAGCGCACAAGAGCTCTCGATCCCCATGCGTAAGAAATCAGGCAAGGAAGGCAGGAGACCAGCGTGGCTGGGGAAGGACCTTCTGGTCGAGCTGAAGCGCAAGAAGGAAATGCATAGGCAGTGGAAGCGGGGACACGCATCCTGGGAAGAATATAGGGATGCTGCCCGGGTGTGTAGGGATGGGATCAGGAAAGCTAAGGCACAGCTGGAGCTGAATTTGGCAAGGGATGTGAAGAATCATAAGGAGGGCTTCTACAGGTGCGTTGGTCAGAAAAGGAAGAGTAAAGAAAACGTACGCCACCCCCACCCCCCTCCGATAAAGACAACGGGAGATCTAGTGACAACTGACATGGAGAAGGCTGAGGTACTCAACGACTTTTTTCCTCCCTTTTCTCTGGCAACCACTGTTCCCACATCTCTCAAGTCCCTGAACCTCAAGGCCCTCCCATCGTAGGAAACGATCCGTTTCGAGACCACCTGAGGAACCTGAACGTACACAAGTCCTGCACCTGGGGAGGAACAAGCCCATGCACCGGTATATGCTGGAGGCCGACTGGCTGGAAAGCAGCTTTGCAGAAAAGGACGTGGGGG
Organism: Astur gentilis; assembly: GCF_929443795.1. NCBI lineage: Eukaryota > Metazoa > Chordata > Aves > Accipitriformes > Accipitridae > Astur > Astur gentilis. The sequence goes on from NC_064918.1 coordinate 33,400,502, forward strand.
GCTCCTGGTGGACACCAAGTTGAACAAGAGCCGACAATGTGCCCTTGCCGCAAAGAAGGCTAAGGATATCCTTAGCCCGATATAGAGGAAAGCGGGGTTTATGTATGTTACAAGACAGTTGTGTAGACCAATCAAATTGCTCACTATCCCCGGGGGCGTGTTACCGAAATCCGGAATAAAACTCCTTACCAGCAATGAGAAGTTAAGAAGCAGGCACTTCTTTATTGCAGCGCTGGGCACACAGGGGATCACTCCACCTAGTGTGTGCACCTGTCTGGTTTAATCATGCAGGTTAAATACACACCTGTTATACATAGTCACTAAATTTCTGGGAAATGTCATACATAATCATCAACTGTCCGATAAATCATTAGCATATGTAAATGTCCCTTTACGCAGGCGTGGTGAAGTCTCTGGTGGTCTTCAGAAGCCCTCTGGTGGTCTTCCATAGTCTTCCTCACTTTGTCCGATAGTTGACCTCTCTTATGTGATTCCGCGCAGTACGATTTTCGCCATCATGTATTAGATTTACATAAAAGTACATTCAATGTTAATTCTTGAATTTAACGTTTCTAGTGATTGGCCCTCAGTCACACCACCTTTTCAGTATTCTTATACTAAAACATTCATTGGTTAATCTTACTTAATTCCACTAACTGGAATCTTGATCAACGTGGGGTTTCTAAGCAACAGAACTAAGGTCCATAACGATCTCTCTTAGTTCCTTAGGACAAAACACTACAAACTAACAAATCGGTCGAAGTTTCTATGGTTAACTAATTTTAGACAATACGTATTTTCTTATGACTGCATACAGCACATTTTGTACGTTCCTAAGTTTCGATGACTACATTGCGCGCTTCAAAGCCCTATATTCTACAATCTTTACCTTTTGATGAAACCCAGGTTATATAAAATTTTAACTTATCAGAATATTTGTAATAGGCGCAGGGCACCACAGGCCACCCTTGGGCAGCTTTGGGGGCACTGCCTATTTTTCTCAAAGCCTCCTACCCAGCTTAGCGCAAATCCTGTCTTGATCTGCCCTCCAGCCCTCAAGCCACCAGTGCTGAACACAGGCTTTGTATTTTATTTTCTCCCAGGAGGCGTGCAGCTTAGAAACGTCTGCAACTGAAGCGGGGCTTTCAGGGAACAATTTAGAGCAACTTCTGTTGGTTCTGCGAAATGTTCTGAGAAGTTAAGGCCTGCCCTGCCCTGGCAAAAGCAGTCATTTGACAGGAGGGAGCAGCACCGAAAAGCCACAAGCACGTTTGGGGTGGACTTGATGCGGTAATAAATAACAAGAAATGGTACTTCTAGCTACAACAGCCTCTTCTGAGACCTCGTTGCCCGCCCGCAGGGTCTCAGCACTGCACGGGACAGATCCCTCCGCGGCCTGGCCCTACGTCGTCTCCCTCCGCGCCCCGGTCGGATCCCTCCGCGCCCCGGGGGCACGCAAAGTCCCTGAGCCCCGGCAAGCGCCAGGTCGACGAGGGCGGACCCGCCAAGGGGGCGGGGACAAGCGGCAACGACAGACGGGACAGCCAATCGAGACGCGGGATCGGCCGGCGGCGATCTGGCGGCCCAACGGGCGCCGCGGAGGGCCTGGCCGAGTGGAGGAAGCGCGGGGACGACAAGGGGCGTTGTCGCGGCTGGCGAGATTGTTGGGGCGCGGGCCGCCCGGCCCGGTGGCGCCACTACTGTCTTCGGAAGGATCACCGGCAAGGCGCTTCCCCGCCAACGTCATCTACGAGGACGAGGAGGTAGCCGCGGCTTTGCTCTGTGCGCGGTTCCTCTTCCCTTCCCCCCCTCCCCCTCCCCCCGCGCTCGCAGGCACCCTGAGCCGAGGCCCCGTTGCGCGGTGCCCGGGAGCGCGGCAGGGCGGGTGGCGGCGTTGCTGCGGGCGGGTGGGTGGGTGGGTGGGTGGAGGGACGGACGGGGCCTCTCTGGGTTGTGGCGCTCTCTACTGCACCATCCCTAAAACATCGCGCTTCTTCGGTACCCCCCGCCCCCCGCTGCTGCGGCGCGTACCGGGTTGCCGGTGTTGCCCGGCTCGCCTCGGTTCCCAGCCCCACCGCGTCGTGCGCGTGCGTAGAGGAGGGCCTCTGACGGGAACGCACTTGGTGGCAGCCGCAGACGTCTGCCGCCTGATATCCCTTTGGCACTGCAAGTCGCGCAAAGTTTGCTGCCGAGGGATGGGAGTGGTCCTGCCTCGTGTGGGATGATAGTCTTGAAACCAGAGTAGGGACCGTAATGAGTTAGTTCTGCACAGGAGAAATGCAGGTCTCGATGTGCCTCGTAACAGCATTAGAGAGATTTCACGGCTCTGCTGTGCTAGGCTTTGTTTCTGACCCCCCAAACTGGATTATTAAAGCAAAGAATTGCAGCTTTTCTTATTTTTCTTAACAAAAAGCTAGAAACCGGTCATCCTGCGGGCTGCAAAAGCTTCCCAGATGTTGTTTCTGTGGTGAAGTGGGACCGTGATAACAGCATGCTTGCGAGGTTTGCGGATGCTGGCGCACCACAACGTGCTAGGAACTAGAGCGAGCTGCTTAGACTGTGGGGAAAAAAATGCAGCCGTTGCCTGCACGATGTTAACTTTAAGTTAGTATCCCGTATAATTTTGTTCTTAACAGTTAGGGATGCCTTCTGCTTTTGAAGGTAGGGTTTACGTGCAATACAGAAGACAGGCTCGTACTAGGCACTCGCAGGCTTCCTGGGATTATGCTTTTGTTCAATACTTGAGCTCCCTGTCGCATGGCAAACGAGTGGCCGCTGATCTTCCACTTCACCAAACTCTTTGCTGGTTCAGTTAAGCCGTTTGTCTCCTGCCTCTGTGGTGGACCACATCGAATAGAAAAACTGCTTAGGAAATGATCAGCCCAAATTGAAACATACTGGAGGTCGCTAATCTGAAGTCCTGGCCCGTCTCCTTGCCCCCATCATCTTGCGTGCACTTCTGGAGGGGGCTCTGTAAATACGTTGTATTTTGTGTATAGAAAGTATTAATATCGCGTAAGAAAAATCAACGTTTCGGCTTGCGTTTGGGGTATCTGGCAATCTGCTTCTGTACGAGTTTGGTGGGGCGTATTGATTTGCTTAAGCTATTGCCTTTCTCTGAAGCCAATTGCGTTTTCACTGTTTACTCTTCCTCCAGCGCCTTGCGTTCTGTGATGTTTCGCCCCAAGCTCTGACGCTTTTCCTAGTCACGCCTAAGGAGCCAATTATCGGGTTATCTGACGCAGAAGATTCTGGTGAATCTGTAAGTACTGCGGAAGCTTTCTGTGGGCTAAACTGTACCTGTAATTAGTTCCTAATTTACTAGGCTCTCTCTCCCACCCCCCTTTCCCTCTTGATAGGGCACACGCAGTAGGCTATTGTGGGTTTTCTGGCGCTATAATCTTTTGCCTCTAGCTTGTAATGGAGTTGAGCTTTTTGGCTAAAAGTAGCGATATAAAGCAACGCTCCTCCCTGGGTATGTACTTCTGGTGCAAAATGCAGCGTTGTTTTGGAGCGCAGTCTGATGCCTGTCGTCGTGGTTTAGAGTAAGAGTAGCAGTACTTCCTCTAATACGGAGAAGAGGGCTTGGGGTTTTTGGCAGGTCAGGGGTGAGGAAGGGCAAAGCTGGTTGAGAGGTGCTGGATGCTTCACTCTTGGCTGTGAAAGTCAAGTTCAAAGACTTTGTAAACCCACGCAAAAGGCAGCCTAAAGTTTATTTTCCACCAGAATTGCTTATGTTGCCTGAAGATATAATGGGGGCTTTAACCCGGAGACAAACTTAGCTTCTGTGGCCGTTTTTTAGTCCGTTACTGTCCAGCTTGAAAAAAATTGCATGGCTCTTCTCCCCCACCCCTACCCCCCCACACACAGTGTGCATAATCATAATCGGTCTTTGTAGCTTTGCTTGGAAAATGTCAGTTGCGGGCGGGCGGACAGATGGTAATTTGAAGCGCAACGGTTGAATTGCTAGGAATTGGCTACCTGGTTTCTCTGGGTGGTTCTCTGCTCCCAGTCCTTCCCTTCCTGCCCTCTCCCCTCTTTGTGTGTGGCTTTTTATTTTATTTATTTATGGGTTTGTACTTCCTTCTCCAGCTTCTTGGGCATTTCATGATTGTTGGCAAGAAGCGTGCTGCTCACCTGGGCCTGACCAATGGATTCCGGATGGTTGTGGATGAAGGGCCCGAGGGTGGGCAGTCTGTCTGTCACGTACATCTACATATTCTGGGTGGCCGTCAGTTGGGCTGGCCGCCTGGCTGAGATTTTTGCACCGCAAGAGTTGCTGCACGTGTACAAATTGCCACTGAATGGATTTTGTCTGTTGCCCGTCAGTCTAGTAGCCGCTGTTGACGTCTAATTTTTGGTGACGTGTGTCTGTGGAAGGTAATGAAAGCTTTGAGCAGCAGTTGCACAATAAAGATTTAGCATGGGGATATCACCTCTGTCTTGTGCGTCTTACTGAGGGAAATAGTTCTGCAAGTTAAAATGTTGTCTCCCCAGAGTGTAAGTATGTGGAACGTTTCATTCTGTTAACAGTGTTCTATAGACAGATAATGATTTGCCCCGTCATTTGAAGCGTGATGCTGGAACCGCTTAGCAGTCTCCTGCGTCGTGCAGGAAGCAAACTCTTAGCTCTTTGGAAGTGGTACGCAAATGTACGTAAAGCCAGTGTAGGCTGCTGCTAAAACTTTAGAAAATACTGTATGTGACGCTACAGGCATGCCGTACAAGGGTGGTTTTGGCACAGTGCAATGCGGTGGAAGCATCCGGCTCCTGTTGGATCGCTTTATCAATGGCTGTGTGCTAAGGCCCCGTTGATATCCCTTTTCTGGTGAGGAGGGATACGGTAGGAGAAAAGAGTCGGTCTGAACGGCAGCTGTGGTGCTTCCGTAGCACAGTGCAATATCTCTTGTGTCAGTTTGGGTCAGCTGTCCTGGCTCTGTCCCCTCCCAACCTCTTGCCCACCCCCAGCTTACTGGACTTTGGGGGTGGGGGTGGTTGGAGAGACAGCCTCCGTGCTGTGGGAGCACTGCTCAGCAGTAGCCAAAACACTGGTGTGTTATCAACATCCTTCTAGCTACAACTACAAAGCACAGCACTATGAGGGCTGCTATGGGGAAAGTTACCTCCATCCCAGTGTGGCAGGTACACCCACCCCGACAGGAAACGAAACTTCTCTGGACAGGGAGGAGAGGAAAAAAACCCCAAACCCTAGAGGCCGCAGGTTGAAAGCCGAACTGACCAATCCGACACGCGTCAGTACGTGGAAGTGTTGACCTTTTGGGCAATGGGGAATAAAACGGCCACAGATCAGATTCGACAAGGGTATAAATGGGGCCCCGCCGGAGGACATTTTGAGTCAGTCCTCCTCGGAGCAGCGGGTCTGCAGTCAGGGACTCTCCCCTTGGGTCGGGACGCCGCCCTAGGTAACTCCTCGAGGTTGAGAGCCCTCATCTTGTAGGTGAGGGATATGCGCATTTTGAGTCATCATTTTTAGACCTTAAGAATTCTTAAGTCAGCTGTGTAGTACTAATTCCCCTTACATCATTGAGCCTGTGGTTCACTAATGATATCGTGGTTCTAACTAACTTTTTTACTGAAGAATAGATCTGATTTTTAACACCTGTTGGATTTGATTGCGTGAGCCTCCGTAACATTAAATTGGCATAGTCGGCAGGATGATGTTAATAGAGGAATTATTACGGAGGCACAGCTGTAGCCCTTCTCCCCCAGGTATGGAATGGGCAAAGGAGAAGTGGTCCGACCCAGCAGCGGTCGTGGAGAGAATAGAACAATGCCGCAGAAGTAGTCGAGATGGCAAAGGCAGTATGATTGCCATCCTAGGCGCCCGCTTGATTCAAGCGCAAAACCAAAACAGTGATTCTGACAGACTGGCAAAGGATAATTCTAAAAAGCAATGGGAAATAGGTTGTTTGAAGGCGGAATTGAAACGAGAAAAGGAGCGGGCGCGTCTATTAGAACGAAAGATTGAAATTATGCTCGCGCAAGCAAAAAAGCCCCCCAGTGTTACCCAAATCTGAAAGTTAATTACGCGCGCGGACCCTGAGGGTTGGGATGGGGACATTTGGGGAGACTGATGAAAACAGCTCTGAAGAGGTAGAGGACTTGGAGGAAAGGGACGTGCGACCCCTTATTAAAACAGAAAGGCACACGGGTCCGCACGGTGGGAACCCCCGAGCCACTGTCCGCACGACCCCTTGGACGGTGGACGGGACCCGAACTCAGTGAATTACAAGTTAAGTTTTCACGCAAGCCGGGCGAAACCGAAGCTGAGTATTTGCGGAGGGTTTCTTTAACTGGGGGAGATTGGATACTATTGAGTGATGACAAAGCGAGGGGTTTTTGGGGACCGGGAGTGTTTTTGAGTGACGGACCGGTGGGTGATCAGTCAATAACGTCCCGAGTAGCCTATTGGGCTGGGGGTGTGGACCCCAAGGAGAGAGGAGAACCTGTTACTATCCGGGTAAAGGGACTGTGGGAGGTAACGGAGGGAGTGCAAAAGGCGGCCTGTGTTCAGGGCATGTACGACAGAGGGCAGCAAGGGATAGCGATGGCTGTACCGGTGGACCCCCGCCACCCCTTAGACCCCTTATTAGAGGGCTGCTGGATGCTTTAAAAATACACGTCCAGTCCCTCAGAGAAAGAATTCAGGGGGCCGTTGAGCGCAATCAACAGAACCCGCCCGCGCACGGGATGACCTGGGCGGAAGTACTGCACAGCATAGTAGTTCACGGGCGCGAGATGGGATGGGCGGAGCCGAGCGGTGGCGCGGAGGGTAACAGGAAGGTCCGGCAAGCCAGTCGTAAACGCCGCCCCGAACGGCCTCCCCCCCGGGAGCCTGAGCCTCCTTCCTGGGGTCGGCCGGGTCGGAACTACGATCCCGGAAGGAATGGTCTCTGGCGGACAGCATTGGCACTGGGGGCACCCCGAGCCATGCTGCACGGGCAGGCCGCTGACGACATCCGGAAGCTGGTGGAACTGCTGGCGGGGAAAACTAGAGACCAAAGGGAAGCGGCAGCAACCCCGCCCCCTGGGGAAGAGAAACTGAGCCCTTTCGCGGCACTGCGAGGGGAGTTGGAAGGGCTAAAAAACTAGAAGTTGGGGTCTGGGGTTCAGGCCGCCCAATGCGCGTGGCGGATTCTTGCCAATGGTCTGCTGATAAGGAGCCTTGTATACACATTCCTGTGGGTCCAAGACGGATAAGTTTAGAACTTTTAATTGATACGGGAGCCCAAATTAGCATTTTAAACAAACGACAAGCTAATGAGCTAGGGATTAAACCATCGAGAAAGACTATAAACATAACGGGAGTGACAGGAGCAGCAGAAAAATGTCCCATAGCTCGAACTCAACTTTGGCTACCTGGGGAAAAGAGAATGACTGCTGTGGAAGTGGCTTTGAGCCCCTATGAGGGAAATATACTGGGATTCGATGTGCTGGCGGGCAAACAGTGGTACCTACCCAATGGCAGGGTGTGGAGCTTTGGGGGCAGAGGGGCAGGGGCTACCCATGTGAAAACGTTGCAGGTTGCTCCTGCACTACTGCAATCTAAGGTAACCCGTGTCTCTCAATACCCACTGCCAGCCGCTGCCAAGCGGGGTATTTCGGAAGGAAGTAATGACCTTGAGAAGAGACAGATGACAAGTTGCGTACATTCCCCTTATAATTCTCCTGTTTGGCCAGTCCGTAAACCGGATGGGAGGTGGCGACTAACAATTGATTATAGGAGATTGAACAGTAATACGCCAGCATTAACTGTTGCTGTTCCGAGCATAACCTCAATAGTAACGGCAATACAGGCCGCGGCCCACCCATGGATGGCTGCTTTAGATGTCGAGGATATGTTTTTTATGATTCCCCGAAGGGAAGAGGACAAACCCCAGTTCGCCTTCAGTTGGGAGGGGACACAATACACTTTTAATTGGCTTCCCCAGGGATAGAGGCATTCCCCCACTATTGCCCACAATGCTTTAGCCAAGCCTCTTGATGCTGTGGAAGTGCCATCAGGTGTTCACATATATCAATATATAGATGATATCCTAGTCGGTGGGGATAACAAGGAACAGGTAGGGCAAGTGGCTGAGGCCATCTGGAATCTGTTAGTCAAGTATGGGCTAGACATTCCATCTTCTAAATGTCAAGGTCCTGGACAAGAAATTAAATTCCTGGGGGCACGGTGGATAGCTGGAGCGGTTGCGGTACCCGACGACACTCTATCAGCTATTGAAAAGGGACAGACTCCGGGCAATAAAACGGAATTACAGCAGCTGCTAGGTACTTTGGGCTACTGGAGAAAACATATACCAGGGTTCTCAGTGATTGCCCGCCCTCTCTATGACTTGCTCCAAAACAATAGGAAATGGGATTGGACTTTGCACCATACGGAAGCCCTTAACACTTTGAAAGATGAGCTTAAGGCTTACCAGAGACTAGGCCCGTTGCACCCGCGAGACCCGTTAAGGGTGGAATGGGGATTTGCCGCACATGCTTCGTACTGTGGCGTGTTTCAAAAGGGCCCGCAAGGACCAGCTAGGCCTTTATTATTCTCTTCCACTTCATGTAAGGAGACTGAACAACGATACTCAGATTGGGAAAAAGGGGGTCCTTTGCCTCACTAGAGCGGTTAAGGAGGCTGAAAAGCTGCACACATCACAAGATGTTATAGCACAGGGCCCTTTCCCTCTCTTAAACTCAGTCCTCAATGGGTCGCCTCCTCCCGAGGGAGCAGCCCAAAAGGCCACAGTTAGGAAATGGTATGCATACCTAGAAGGGATAAGTCAGCTGTGGGAGCACTGCTCAGCAGTAGCCAAAACATTGGTGTGTTATCAACACCCTTCTAGCTACAACTACAAAGCGCAGCACTATGAGGGCTGCTATGGGGAAAGTTACCTCCATCCCAGCCAGACCCAAACCAAAACTACATCACAGGGAGACGGCAAACTTCATCTTTCTTTAGCAGCCATTAGAAAAGGGAGACGGGCATGGGAAAGCAGGGCGATCCTTTGTTGCCCTTGAACCCTACGTTACTGAGGCATCTGAGACGCCCGCTGGAAGGCGTCTTCATCTCTTCTATATCCCCAAGCGATCGGGTGAAGTTTGGTGACACGGGCGTGTAAGTGACCCGAGGACTTCACCTTTATTTAGTCTTCCCGGGGAGGAGATGGAAACGGTTTACCTGAGGTAGATGGAAACTGACATATGATGTTTCCTTGAAACTGCACTGGTGCAGTGTTTGCTTACTGAATGATTGAGCTAGGTAACATCTATTGTTCTGTCTGTGTTAACTCCCTAAGGTATCTAGAAAGTGTTCCCACTTCTGGGGGCGGGGGAATTTTGAAGAAGCTAGGTATGGCTTATACATTCAGAGAGACTGGGTGATTACCATACGTTTTAGAAGTCTGTGGCGCTTGGTGGAATTCATGTCTCGCCTCGCAGGCAACATTGCCGATACCTTGCTCCAAACCAGAGCGAGCAAAGGGTTATTAAACAGCGATCCACTGAAGAATCGTAGAATCCTAGAGCAGCCCAGGTGGGAAGGGACCTGGAAAGATCATCTGGTCCATCCTTTTGTGGGAAAGGGAGCCTAGATTAGATCATCTAGCACCCTGTTGTCGTGGTTTAACCCCAATCAGCAACTAAGCACCACGCAGCCACTCACTCGCTTCCCCCCCCCCACCCAGTGGGATGGGGGAGAAAATCGGGAAGAGAAGTAAAACTTGTGGGTTGAGATAAGAACGGTTTAATAGAACAGAAAAGAAGAAACTAATAATGATAACACTAATAAAATGACAATAGTAATAATGAAGGGATTGGAATATACAAGTGATGCACAATGCAATTGCTCACCACCCGCCGACCGACGCCCAGCTAGTCCCTGAGCGGCGATCCCCCCCCCGCTCCCCACCAGTTGATATACTTGATGTGACATCACATGGTATGGAATACCCCGTTGGCCACTTTGGGTCAGCTGCCCTGGTTGTGTCCCCTCCCAGCTTCCTGTGCCCCTCCAGCTTTCTCGCTGGCTGGGCATGAGAAGCTGAAAAATCCTTGACTTCAGACTAAACACTACTTAGCAACAACTGAAAACATCAGTGTTATCTTCGCATACTGAACTCAAAACATGGCACTGTACCAGCTACTAGGAAGACAATTAACTCTATCCCAGCTGAAACCAGGGCAGCGTCACTGAGAGGCTGCCGAGCCTGGTGAACCCTGTGGATTATCATCCGCTCCTACTATTCCGCGTAGGGTCTGGCGAGGCAACTTAGAACCCTCCCAAGAGACTATATGTCCCTTGGAGCAATGTTAAAAGGATCGGAAGCACAGGTGGTGGTCTCCTCTATCCTCCCAGTCAGAGGAAGGGGTCCAGGAAGGAGGAGACGAATTGAACAGGTGAATGCCTGGCTGCGTAGCTGGTGCCATGCTCAAGGTTTTGGCTTCTATGATCGTGGATCTGCCTTTGAGAAGCCGGGTCTGTTGGGAGCTGATGGGATTCACCTGACCAAGCGGGGCAAGAGGGTCTTCGCCAACAAGCTGGCCAGACTTACAAGGAGGGCTTTAAACTAGACTCAGTGGGGGAAGGGGATGGAGTTTTGAGCAACAGAGAAGAGCGAGGGGCCGCTGATGCGTTAGGAACCAACAGGGGAACACTTGAGAAATGCCACAAAGGAACTGGGGCTTGATCCTCCACAAAGGTGACACGGTTGACAGCCCAGCTGAAGTGCCTCTATACCAATGCACGCAGCATGGGTAACAAAGAGGAGGAGTTGGAAGCCACTGTGCAGAAGGAGCGGAAGGGAGCTGGCAGCTCTTTAAGGACGTTTTTCTTAGCGCACAAGAGCTCTCGATCCCCATGCGTAAGAAATCAGGCAAGGAAGGCAGGAGACCAGCGTGGCTGGGGAAGGACCTTCTGGTCGAGCTGAAGCGCAAGAAGGAAATGCATAGGCAGTGGAAGCGGGGACACGCATCCTGGGAAGAATATAGGGATGCTGCCCGGGTGTGTAGGGATGGGATCAGGAAAGCTAAGGCACAGCTGGAGCTGAATTTGGCAAGGGATGTGAAGAATCATAAGGAGGGCTTCTACAGGTGCGTTGGTCAGAAAAGGAAGAGTAAAGAAAACGTACCCACCCCCACCCCCCTCCGATAAAGACAACGGGAGATCTAGTGACAACTGACATGGAGAAGGCTGAGGTACTCAACGACTTTTTTCCTCCCTTTTCTCTGGCAACCACTGTTCCCACATCTCTCAAGTCCCTGAACCTCAAGGCCCTCCCATCGTAGGAAACGATCCGTTTCGAGACCACCTGAGGAACCTGAACGTACACAAGTCCTGCACCTGGGGAGGAACAAGCCCATGCACCGGTATATGCTGGAGGCCGACTGGCTGGAAAGCAGCTTTGCAGAAAAGGACGTGGGGGGCTCCTGGTGGACACCAAGTTGAACAAGAGCCGACAATGTGCCCTTGCCGCAAAGAAGGCTAAGGATATCCTTAGCCCGATATAGAGGAAAGCGGGGTTTATGTATGTTACAAGACAGTTGTGTAGACCAATCAAATTGCTCACTATCCCCGGGGGCGTGTTACCGAAATCCGGAATAAAACTCCTTACCAGCAATGAGAAGTTAAGAAGCAGGCACTTCTTTATTGCAGCGCTGGGCACACAGGGGATCACTCCACCTAGTGTGTGCACCTGTCTGGTTTAATCATGCAGGTTAAATACACACCTGTTATACATAGTCACTAAATTTCTGGGAAATGTCATACATAATCATCAACTGTCCGATAAATCATTAGCATATGTAAATGTCCCTTTACGCAGGCGTGGTGAAGTCTCTGGTGGTCTTCAGAAGCCCTCTGGTGGTCTTCCATAGTCTTCCTCACTTTGTCCGATAGTTGACCTCTCTTATGTGATTCCGCGCAGTACGATTTTCGCCATCATGTATTAGATTTACATAAAAGTACATTCAATGTTAATTCTTGAATTTAACGTTTCTAGTGATTGGCCCTCAGTCACACCACCTTTTCAATATTCTTATACTAAAACATTCATTGGTTAATCTTACTTAATTCCACTAACTGGAATCTTGATCAACGTGGGGTTTCTAAGCAACAGAACTAAGGTCCATAACGATCTCTCTTAGTTCCTTAGGACAAAACACTACAAACTAACAAATCGGTCGAAGTTTCTATGGTTAACTAATTTTAGACAATACGTATTTTCTTATGACTGCATACAGCACATTTTGTACGTTCCTAAGTTTCGATGACTACATTGCGCGCTTCAAAGCCCTATATTCTACAATCTTTACCTTTTGATGAAACCCAGGTTATATAAAATTTTAACTTATCAGAATATTTGTAATAGGCGCAGGGCACCACAGGCCACCCTTGGGCAGCTTTGGGGGCACTGCCTATTTTTCTCAAAGCCTCCTACCCAGCTTAGCGCAAATCCTGTCTTGATCTGCCCTCCAGCCCTCAAGCCACCAGTGCTGAACACAGGCTTTGTATTTTATTTTCTCCCAGGAGGCGTGCAGCTTAGAAACGTCTGCAACTGAAGCGGGGCTTTCAGGGAACAATTTAGAGCAACTTCTGTTGGTTCTGCGAAATGTTCTGAGAAGTTAAGGCCTGCCCTGCCCTGGCAAAAGCAGTCATTTGACAGGAGGGAGCAGCACCGAAAAGCCACAAGCACGTTTGGGGTGGACTTGATGCGGTAATAAATAACAAGAAATGGTACTTCTAGCTACAACAGCCTCTTCTGAGACCTCGTTGCCCGCCCGCAGGGTCTCAGCACTGCACGGGACAGATCCCTCCGCGGCCTGGCCCTACGTCGTCTCCCTCCGCGCCCCGGTCGGATCCCTCCGCGCCCCGGGGGCACGCAAAGTCCCTGAGCCCCGGCAAGCGCCAGGTCGACGAGGGCGGACCCGCCAAGGGGGCGGGGACAAGCGGCAACGACAGACGGGACAGCCAATCGAGACGCGGGATCGGCCGGCGGCGATCTGGCGGCCCAACGGGCGCCGCGGAGGGCCTGGCCGAGTGGAGGAAGCGCGGGGACGACAAGGGGCGTTGTCGCGGCTGGCGAGATTGTTGGGGCGCGGGCCGCCCGGCCCGGTGGCGCCACTACTGTCTTCGGAAGGATCACCGGCAAGGCGCTTCCCCGCCAACGTCATCTACGAGGACGAGGAGGTAGCCGCGGCTTTGCTCTGTGCGCGGTTCCTCTTCCCTTCCCCCCCTCCCCCTCCCCCCGCGCTCGCAGGCACCCTGAGCCGAGGCCCCGTTGCGCGGTGCCCGGGAGCGCGGCAGGGCGGGTGGCGGCGTTGCTGCGGGCGGGTGGGTGGGTGGGTGGAGGGACGGACGGGGCCTCTCTGGGTTGTGGCGCTCTCTACTGCACCATCCCTAAAACATCGCGCTTCTTCGGTACCCCCCGCCCCCCGCTGCTGCGGCGCGTACCGGGTTGCCGGTGTTGCCCGGCTCGCCTCGGTTCCCAGCCCCACCGCGTCGTGCGCGTGCGTAGAGGAGGGCCTCTGACGGGAACGCACTTGGTGGCAGCCGCAGACGTCTGCCGCCTGATATCCCTTTGGCACTGCAAGTCGCGCAAAGTTTGCTGCCGAGGGATGGGAGTGGTCCTGCCTCGTGTGGGATGATAGTCTTGAAACCAGAGTAGGGACCGTAATGAGTTAGTTCTGCACAGGAGAAATGCAGGTCTCGATGTGCCTCGTAACAGCATTAGAGAGATTTCACGGCTCTGCTGTGCTAGGCTTTGTTTCTGACCCCCCAAACTGGATTATTAAAGCAAAGAATTGCAGCTTTTCTTATTTTTCTTAACAAAAAGCTAGAAACCGGTCATCCTGCGGGCTGCAAAAGCTTCCCAGATGTTGTTTCTGTGGTGAAGTGGGACCGTGATAACAGCATGCTTGCGAGGTTTGCGGATGCTGGCGCACCACAACGTGCTAGGAACTAGAGCGAGCTGCTTAGACTGTGGGGAAAAAAATGCAGCCGTTGCCTGCACGATGTTAACTTTAAGTTAGTATCCCGTATAATTTTGTTCTTAACAGTTAGGGATGCCTTCTGCTTTTGAAGGTAGGGTTTACGTGCAATACAGAAGACAGGCTCGTACTAGGCACTCGCAGGCTTCCTGGGATTATGCTTTTGTTCAATACTTGAGCTCCCTGTCGCATGGCAAACGAGTGGCCGCTGATCTTCCACTTCACCAAACTCTTTGCTGGTTCAGTTAAGCCGTTTGTCTCCTGCCTCTGTGGTGGACCACATCGAATAGAAAAACTGCTTAGGAAATGATCAGCCCAAATTGAAACATACTGGAGGTCGCTAATCTGAAGTCCTGGCCCGTCTCCTTGCCCCCATCATCTTGCGTGCACTTCTGGAGGGGGCTCTGTAAATACGTTGTATTTTGTGTATAGAAAGTATTAATATCGCGTAAGAAAAATCAACGTTTCGGCTTGCGTTTGGGGTATCTGGCAATCTGCTTCTGTACGAGTTTGGTGGGGCGTATTGATTTGCTTAAGCTATTGCCTTTCTCTGAAGCCAATTGCGTTTTCACTGTTTACTCTTCCTCCAGCGCCTTGCGTTCTGTGATGTTTCGCCCCAAGCTCTGACGCTTTTCCTAGTCACGCCTAAGGAGCCAATTATCGGGTTATCTGACGCAGAAGATTCTGGTGAATCTGTAAGTACTGCGGAAGCTTTCTGTGGGCTAAACTGTACCTGTAATTAGTTCCTAATTTACTAGGCTCTCTCTCCCACCCCCCTTTCCCTCTTGATAGGGCACACGCAGTAGGCTATTGTGGGTTTTCTGGCGCTATAATCTTTTGCCTCTAGCTTGTAATGGAGTTGAGCTTTTTGGCTAAAAGTAGCGATATAAAGCAACGCTCCTCCCTGGGTATGTACTTCTGGTGCAAAATGCAGCGTTGTTTTGGAGCGCAGTCTGATGCCTGTCGTCGTGGTTTAGAGTAAGAGTAGCAGTACTTCCTCTAATACGGAGAAGAGGGCTTGGGTTTTTTGGCAGGTCAGGGGTGAGGAAGGGCAAAGCTGGTTGAGAGGTGCTGGATGCTTCACTCTTGGCTGTGAAAGTCAAGTTCAAAGACTTTGTAAACCCACGCAAAAGGCAGCCTAAAGTTTATTTTCCACCAGAATTGCTTATGTTGCCTGAAGATATAATGGGGGCTTTAACCCGGAGACAAACTTAGCTTCTGTGGCCGTTTTTTAGTCCGTTACTGTCCAGCTTGAAAAAAATTGCATGGCTCTTCTCCCCCACCCCTACCCCCCCACACACAGTGTGCATAATCATAATCGGTCTTTGTAGCTTTGCTTGGAAAATGTCAGTTGCGGGCGGGCGGACAGATGGTAATTTGAAGCGCAACGGTTGAATTGCTAGGAATTGGCTACCTGGTTTCTCTGGGTGGTTCTCTGCTCCCAGTCCTTCCCTTCCTGCCCTCTCCCCTCTTTGTGTGTGGCTTTTTATTTTATTTATTTATGGGTTTGTACTTCCTTCTCCAGCTTCTTGGGCATTTCATGATTGTTGGCAAGAAGCGTGCTGCTCACCTGGGCCTGACCAATGGATTCCGGATGGTTGTGGATGAAGGGCCCGAGGGTGGGCAGTCTGTCTGTCACGTACATCTACATATTCTGGGTGGCCGTCAGTTGGGCTGGCCGCCTGGCTGAGATTTTTGCACCGCAAGAGTTGCTGCACGTGTACAAGTTGCCACTGAATGGATTTTGTCTGTTGCCCGTCAGTCTAGTAGCCGCTGTTGACGTCTAATTTTTGGTGACGTGTGTCTGTGGAAGGTAATGAAAGCTTTGAGCAGCAGTTGCACAATAAAGATTTAGCATGGGGATATCACCTCTGTCTTGTGCGTCTTACTGAGGGAAATAGTTCTGCAAGTTAAAATGTTGTCTCCCCAGAGTGTAAGTATGTGGAACGTTTCATTCTGTTAACAGTGTTCTATAGACAGATAATGATTTGCCCCGTCATTTGAAGCGTGATGCTGGAACCGCTTAGCAGTCTCCTGCGTCGTGCAGGAAGCAAACTCTTAGCTCTTTGGAAGTGGTACGCAAATGTACGTAAAGCCAGTGTAGGCTGCTGCTAAAACTTTAGAAAATACTGTATGTGACGCTACAGGCATGCCGTACAAGGGTGGTTTCGGCACAGTGCAATGCGGTGGAAGCATCCGGCTCCTGTTGGATCGCTTTATCAATGGCTGTGTGCTAAGGCCCCGTTGATATCCCTTTTCTGGTGAGGAGGGATACGGTAGGAGAAAAGAGTCGGTCTGAACGGCAGCTGTGGTGCTTCCGTAGCACAGTGCAATATCTCTTGTGTCAGTTTGGGTCAGCTGTCCTGGCTCTGTCCCCTCCCAACCTCTTGCCCACCCCCAGCTTACTGGACTTTGGGGGTGGGGGTGGTTGGAGAGACAGCCTCCGTGCTGTGGGAGCACTGCTCAGCAGTAGCCAAAACACTGGTGTGTTATCAACATCCTTCTAGCTACAACTACAAAGCACAGCACTATGAGGGCTGCTATGGGGAAAGTTACCTCCATCCCAGTGTGGCAGGTACACCCACCCCGACAGGAAACGAAACTTCTCTGGACAGGGAGGAGAGGAAAAAAACCCCAAACCCTAGAGGCCGCAGGTTGAAAGCCGAACTGACCAATCCGACACGCGTCAGTACGTGGAAGTGTTGACCTTTTGGGCAATGGGGAATAAAACGGCCACAGATCAGATTCGACAAGGGTATAAATGGGGCCCCGCCGGAGGACATTTTGAGTCAGTCCTCCTCGGAGCAGCGGGTCTGCAGTCAGGGACTCTCCCCTTGGGTCGGGACGCCGCCCTAGGTAACTCCTCGAGGTTGAGAGCCCTCATCTTGTAGGTGAGGGATATGCGCATTTTGAGTCATCATTTTTAGACCTTAAGAATTCTTAAGTCAGCTGTGTAGTACTAATTCCCCTTACATCATTGAGCCTGTGGTTCACTAATGATATCGTGGTTCTAACTAACTTTTTTACTGAAGAATAGATCTGATTTTTAACACCTGTTGGATTTGATTGCGTGAGCCTCCGTAACATTAAATTGGCATAGTCGGCAGGATGATGTTAATAGAGGAATTATTACGGAGGCACAGCTGTAGCCCTTCTCCCCCAGGTATGGAATGGGCAAAGGAGAAGTGGTCCGACCCAGCAGCGGTCGTGGAGAGAATAGAACAATGCCGCAGAAGTAGTCGAGATGGCAAAGGCAGTATGATTGCCATCCTAGGCGCCCGCTTGATTCAAGCGCAAAACCAAAACAGTGATTCTGACAGACTGGCAAAGGATAATTCTAAAAAGCAATGGGAAATAGGTTGTTTGAAGGCGGAATTGAAACGAGAAAAGGAGCGGGCGCGTCTATTAGAACGAAAGATTGAAATTATGCTCGCGCAAGCAAAAAAGCCCCCCAGTGTTACCCAAATCTGAAAGTTAATTACGCGCGCGGACCCTGAGGGTTGGGATGGGGACATTTGGGGAGACTGATGAAAACAGCTCTGAAGAGGTAGAGGACTTGGAGGAAAGGGACGTGCGACCCCTTATTAAAACAGAAAGGCACACGGGTCCGCACGGTGGGAACCCCCGAGCCACTGTCCGCACGACCCCTTGGACGGTGGACGGGACCCGAACTCAGTGAATTACAAGTTAAGTTTTCACGCAAGCCGGGCGAAACCGAAGCTGAGTATTTGCGGAGGGTTTCTTTAACTGGGGGAGATTGGATACTATTGAGTGATGACAAAGCGAGGGGTTTTTGGGGACCGGGAGTGTTTTTGAGTGACGGACCGGTGGGTGATCAGTCAATAACGTCCCGAGTAGCCTATTGGGCTGGGGGTGTGGACCCCAAGGAGAGAGGAGAACCTGTTACTATCCGGGTAAAGGGACTGTGGGAGGTAACGGAGGGAGTGCAAAAGGCGGCCTGTGTTCAGGGCATGTACGACAGAGGGCAGCAAGGGATAGCGATGGCTGTACCGGTGGACCCCCGCCACCCCTTAGACCCCTTATTAGAGGGCTGCTGGATGCTTTAAAAATACACGTCCAGTCCCTCAGAGAAAGAATTCAGGGGGCCGTTGAGCGCAATCAACAGAACCCGCCCGCGCACGGGATGACCTGGGCGGAAGTACTGCACAGCATAGTAGTTCACGGGCGCGAGATGGGATGGGCGGAGCCGAGCGGTGGCGCGGAGGGTAACAGGAAGGTCCGGCAAGCCAGTCGTAAACACCGCCCCGAACTGTAATCGACAGGGAACCAAATTGTTCCCTGACATTGTGTAATTCGTGTTCAATTCAAAGAAGACAATAAGGCTTACATACCAATCGGGAAGGGGGAAGAGACATATTGAGATTTAACAGATGCCTCGTGTAAATTATAAGGCTTGTTTAAATGTTGTGTGAAAGTCACGGGAAAATGGCAATGGCTATAACTTACTAAATAAGGAGGGAAAAAGACAGCAACTATAACTTACTAGATAAGGAGGGAAAAGACAACGGTTATAATGTAGCAGATAAGGGGATTAACTCTGCCACGACTGCACTTCTCCACATCAGAAGACATTCTACATCAAAAGACACTCTCCCTTGAGAAGATTGACCGAATCTGCCTAGTAACAAACCTGCACGAGTGAAGAAAGGAAGCAGGACAAGGCGGAGACTTACAAGAAAGGGGTGCATGAACTGTATAAAAGGAATGTAACTATAACAGAACTTTGCGAGCTTTTGGCGGAGCACTGTCTCCCCGGCCGCCCAGCGCTGTTTTGCTCTCTTATCGCTTGCTAATAAATTTGATCTTTTTATTTAATACGAATTGGCTCCTCCAATGTGTCACGAGCGTCTATAACAAAGTTGGTGCCGTGACTCGGATCCAGGTTCTTTGGTGCGGACCCTCACAAGCGGGGAGGCGCCCTATCCCCAGATAGCCCCGTCTTGAGGAGTTGCCGTCGCCACACCCTGGACCCACGAACCCCTTTAAATTACGATAACTGAGCAAAAGAACCTGCAGAACCCCTTAAATTTTATGCACGAAGACCAAACGACGACCCCAGGAGTGGGTGAGTATATAAATTGTGAGCTGGTTGGTTGGGGTGGTTATCCCGAGGTGCGACTGTGTGAGAGGTCTCTCTGAGATCACGTGAGTGCGGACCCTCCAGTAGTGCAGTTCTCGTAGCCCGCGAGGGAGCGAGTCACGACCCAGGGGAAGTGAGTGTGTGTGGATAAGGGCACCTCAGAAGATGGGACAGAGTAAAAGCAAGCCCTCTGGACCCATGGGGATGGGGAAGAAAGATAAGTTACCAGACATACCCCCAGATAGTTCCCTAGGCCTGATGATAAGATATTGAGACAATTCACCAAAGAGAAAGAATAAGTCTAAGGAAAAGATGATATATTATTGTATGGAAATATGGGGGGGAAACAAATAAGGGCTGATAAATTGTGTTGGCCAGTTTTTGGGTCACTTGAGGATCGAGTATGTCAAGCTCTGAATGTATATGTGAACCAAAAAGAACCTTTTAGTTTAGAAGACAGTGAATATGCCAGCCTCTGGATAATATCCTCAGCTAGAAGTTATATTTTTGCCTTAACCGAAAAGAAAAAGACGAAGGGACCCCCACGCAAACAGTGGGACCCGACTAACCAACCCTCCCCACCCCCGTATGTCCCGGCTCCAAATCCCCCGCCATCCCCGAATCCATCACCCCCTCCATCCCCACCCTGAATATATCCTCAATTACCCACTCACCCGACCCCTTCTGCCCCGGTAGAAACAGAGGGCATGAAAACTCAAAGTAGGACTCGGAGAAACCAGGAAGTGACACATTTATTGCCCCCAAGAGAAGTTGCTATGGGTGGAAATCAGGGTGGAGTGGGATTTGTATCGGTACCCATAAATTCTGGGGATGTCCGAGAATTTAAGAAAGAAATTAGAGAAGTTAGAAGACTGGCAGGACAGAGGGTTAGACGAGTTGTTGAGAGAGGCTCAGAAGGTGTATGTACGTAGAGATGAGGAAAGCCAATTAGACCAGAAAATAAAGAAGCAGGAATTGAATGCTATTATTGTGAGAAGGGAGGGCACTTGAAGCGGAATTGTAGAAAAAAAACCCAAAACAAAACACAACAGGATGAACAGATGTTTAAAAATGAATGGGGGGGGTGGGGGGGGGGTCAGAGGCTCTACTTATTGGGGACTAGAACATCTACAGAGCCCCGAGTAAAATTGAAATTAGGTCCCCAAAAGTAGGAGGTAGATTTTTAGTAAGTACAGGAGCCGAAAGATCCACCGTTCAAAAACTACCCTCCGGTTGCACCCTTACTAAAACCACCATAAATATTGTAGGTGCAAAAGGGAAACCTTTTAAAGTCCTTAATGATTTACTCTTGCTCCCTGAGGCAGAATACAATTTATTAAGAAGGGATTTGATTTTGAAATTAAACTTAAGCATTCAAAGTCGAGGAGAGGGGTCCGGCTCCGTGCGGTCGTGGCGGAGCCGGCGCTGCAGCAGCAGCGGGCGAACTCCTTTGTTGCAGCAACAGCAACAGCGGCGGCAGCGGCGGGGGCAGCCCCCCCTCGGCAGCGGCCGCCGCCTCTCCTCGCGCCGCGGGGCTATAATTGAAGTCAACTATGTAAACAACCAGAGTGGGGCTTTCTGTGCGACTGCTCTATCGCTATCGATGAAAACAATTAAGATGGACTGTGCTACCACAAGGGTTCACAGAGTCACCAAATCTATTTGGACAAACTTTAGAGAAAATTGTACAAGATTTCATTTCTCCCCAGAGAAGTAAAGTTATTACAATATGTGGACGATCTATTAATAGCAGGAGAAACTAAAGAAGGAACCCGAGAAACCACTATTAAATTGTTAAACCCCCACAAACTAAAAAGGAAACTCGACAAATATTGGGATTACTAAGATATTGTAGACCATGGCTTAAAAGCTACAGTGATAAAGGTGAAATTAACTAATAACCAACTTAAATGGTCTACAGAAGATGATCAGAAATTAGAGGAAATAAAAAGCGCATTAATACAGGCACATGTATTAAGCCTCACAGATTAAAAAAAAAAAAAAAAAAAAGAACCTTTTTTTGTGTGTGTGTGAATAGTCCTTGCTCAAGACTGGGCAGGAATTAAGAAACCCGTGAGGTATTGTTCTAAGTTACTTGATCCAGTAAGTAGAGAATGGCCTACTTGTCTCCAAGCTTTGGTCACTATGGCATTATTAATGGAGGAAGTTAGAAAGATTACCTTTAGTACCCCTTTAAAAGTGTATACTCCACATAATGTCAGAAGTGTTTACAACAGAAAGTGGAAAAATGGCTAACAGATAGCTGGATCCTAAAATATAAAGCAATATTGATTGACTCCCCTAATTTAGAACTGAGGGTAACCTCTGCTCAGAGTCCAACACATTTTGTTTGGAAAACCATCAGAGAAATTGCAACATAACTGCTTAGAGGTAATTGAGACCCAGACTAAAGTGAGACAATAATTAATAAGGACCTAAAACCTGTGGAATCAGGACCTCTAAGCCCATCATGGTCAGCTCAGGCTTCTGAGCTGTATGCCCTATATAGGGCCCTAGAATTAATTAAAGAAAAAAAATGGGACTATATTTACAGATTACAAAAATACATATGGAGTAGTTCACACTTTTGGAAAAAAATTTGAAAGAAAAAGGTTTAATTAATACTCAAGGGAGGAATCTTATACATCAGGAATTAATAGCAAAAATTTTAAGAGCATTAAGAAAACCAAAGGAGATAGCAGTGGTACATATGAAAAGACATCAAAAGAGATTAGATTACCGAATCAGAGGGAATAATTTGTCAGATAGAGAGGCCCAGGAAGCAGCCCTGAGGACTCAGGTCACCAAAAGTAACATAGTAATTTTCTTTGTGTTCCTATATAATGGTTCTAAGGGTAAAATATGTTGCTCTACTGTAAAGCCTCTGTGCCAGGGAATTGTGTTTTGCCTCTGAATATTTAAGGTTGCCAATAAACTATTCTTGTTGGCAGGTTAATAAGAATATAAACACTATACAGTCCTGTGTTAATACCTAATTGTGTTTATAGGCAAAATTAAAAGACTTTACTAGCTATCTGAAAAGTAATATGCATTTCAAGTTGTTAAAAATATATAACTATTTCAAACTAGTTACTTGCTTCTTACTTGATTTGGAAAAGGACTGTAAGTGATTAGGGTAAAAACCAATTCGTATAGCTGTTATATGTTGTCTCACAGGTATTTATAACAGCATCTTTTTCAAATACTTTGGTAGTTGTTGTAATACATATTTGGAAAATATTTCATTAAATTTATTAACTTAAGAAAGACAAATGAAAATTTATATATACACAAGGCTGCTTGACTTGTCATCAATAATGAATGTGAAACAGTGTCTATTGAAGAGTTACTTATGGAATATGACATATAGACTGCTAATATGCAGAGATATACTGAACCCTAGTAACATTCATAACATTTTAAAAATCAATCGACAAGCAGCCACAGGACAGAGAAGAACGGCTTATAGACCTTTTGAGAAAATACAAGTTGATTTCACTGAATTACCCAAGTGTCCTGGTTTCAGCTGGGATAGAGTTAACTGTCTTCCTAGTAGCTGATACAGTGCTGTGTTTTGAGTTCAGTATGCGAAGAATGTTGATGGCGCTGATGTTTTCAGTTGTTGCTTGGTGGTGTTTGGACTGTAGTCGGGGATTTTTCAGCTTCTCATGCCTGGCCGGCAAGAGGGCTGGAGGGGCGCGGGGGGTTGGCGCAGCACGCGGCCGGGGTGGGTGGCCCGGACTGGCCGACGGGGTGTTCTGTGCCATGTAACGTCCCATCTAGTATAGGAACTGGGAGGTGGGGGGGGAATCGCCGCTTGGGGACTGGCTGGGTGTTGGTCGGCGGGTGGTGGACAAGTGCCCTGCGCATCATTTGTGCATTCCAATCCTTATATTACTACTGTTGTCATTTTATTAGTGTTATCATCATTATTATTAGTTTCTTCTTTTCTGTTCTATTAAACCGTTCTTATCTCAACCCATGAGTTTTACTTCTTTTTCCCGATTTTCTCCCCCATCCCACTGGATGGAGGGGGAGTGAGAGAGCAGCTGCGTAGTGCTTAATTACTGGCTGGGGTTAAACCATGACAGTCCATTTTGACACACAAGGTGAGGCGCAAAGGGTTGAGATAACAACAAACCTGACCAGAGCTTGTTAAAACAAATTTGTTACCAATCCAACACCCCAAAGTTAAAGATGCATCTATCCATGCCTACATAACTACCTTAGCAAAGGTCACGAGAAACAACTGCCAGAAAGGAATAATAGAGCAAACACTCCCCTTGGGATTTCCTGTTCATAAAATTAAGCCTAGAGACCATGTGCTGATAAAAACGTAAAAAAAAACCCAACAAAAACCCCCCATCTCTAAACCCCCTCTGGGAAGGTCCGTTTCTTGTTCTTTTGACTACAGATACAGCCATCCGGACGGCGGAAAAGGGGATAGACCCATGCTACTCGGGTTAAGGGACCGATCCACACTTCTCATTGGGAAATAGCTAACAACTCGGAGGACTTGAAGGTTACTTTAAAGAGAAAGAACCGATAAGTAAACCTGTAATCATCAACTGTGTAAATCTAGATTGTAATTGCTATCCATTTCTATGTTGTAAGTGTATAGTGTGTCAGGGAAAGTGGTGGAGCCATTGCCGTTACGGGTATTCCCCCAGAGGGGTTTGTCAGGAGTGTCACGATCGGGAAAGACAATTGACTGACAAGGCCTTATGCCTAGGGGTTTTAATAGGAAAAACTGAGAAGGATTCCACTGGGTGGTGGGAAATATTTGTAAAAGGAATACGTCCTGAATGATATTGTTATCATTCAATGAACCTTGCCCTAACGTAACAATAATAACTGACATAAATTGTAGAAAAACAGTCGTGAGAGTGAGTTGCTACTTGTGGGAAGTGAGAAGATAAAAATTAGAGCGCTTACAAAATAAAACAGGCCAAGCAGCCTAACAAGTGCTCCCCTGAAGAATACATTTGCTGCTGAGAAGATGGTACACCCCATTGCTTGAAGCAACCGAGTAGACGGAGGAGGCAGAAATGTACTGCTGTGGGGACTGTTGATGACGAGCTGCCTTAAATATGAAGCTACAGACCCATATAGTGAGCGCTACCAAGTTAAAAACACCCTAACGTTTCCCACTGATCCAACCTCGCTCCACAATGACCTAAAGGATTTAAAAGTTAAAGACATAAAAAGGCAAGGATCTTGAGGTATAAAAGAGACACCTTACGATGATATATTAAGTTGGGAAAATAATACCCACAATGGTCCATGGATACCACCACTGTTCCCTAGACGTTGGGATCAAGCTCTAATGTCTTTGTAATTTTAGGCCTTAGAAATGTAAAATTATTAGTTTTGTATGGATGGGCTCAGTACAAGGGAAAAATCTCCATCAGCCATACGAATGGACTCTATCAAGATGAGAAGATTCCACAATTACCCCTAATAGTCTTACTACTAAACTTAAATTTTGGTCCATGTATTTAAATAAAGTTATAGCCCTTCTTCAAAGCAGGATAGAATCAATCCGGTTAATGGTATTGAGGCAACAATATAATAACTTAGATGAAGTAAAAGAAATTGAATCAGAATCAGAAATGACTCCAATTAAAAGGACTCTTATTAAATTGTAAACATGAATTAATGCTGGTACCAAAAAAGAAAACGGGGGACTGTAATCGACAGGGAACCAAATTGTTCCCTGACATTGTGTAATTCGTGTTCAATTAAAAGAAGACAATAAGGCTTACATACCAATCGGGAAGGGGGAAGAGACATACTGAGATTTAACAGATGCCTCGTGTAAATTATAAGGCTTGTTTAAATGTTGTGTGAAAGTCACGGGAAAATGGCAACGGCTATAACTTACTAAATAAGGAGGGAAAAAGACAGCAACTATAACTTACTAGATAAGGAGGGAAAAGACAACGGTTATAATGTAGCAGATAAGGGGATTAACTCTGCCACGACTGCACTTCTCCACATCAGAAGACATTCTACATCAAAAGACACTCTCCCTTGAGAAGATTGACCGAATCTGCCTAATAACAAACCTGCACGAGTGAAGAAAGGAAGCAGGACAAGGCGGAGACTTACAAGAAAGGGGTGCATGAACTGTATAAAAGGAATGTAACTATAACAGAAAGTTGCGAGCTTTTGGTGGAGCACTGTCTCCCCAGCCGCCCAGCGCTGTTTTGCTCTCTTATCGCTTGCTAATAAATTTGATCTTTTTATTTAATACGAATTGGCTCCTCCAATTTGTCACGAGCGTCTATAACAGAATGGCCTCCCCCCCGGGAGCCTGAGCCTCCTTCCCGGAGTCGGCCGGGTCGGAACTACGATCCCAGAAAGAATGGTCTCTGGTGGACGGCATTGGCACTGGGGGCACCCTGAGCCATGCTGCACGGGCAGGCCGCTGACGACATCCGGAAGCTAGTGGAACTGCTGGCGGGGAAAACTAGAGACCAAAGGGAAGCGGCAGCAACCCCGCCCCCTGGGGAAGAGAAACTGAGCCCTTTCGCGGCACTGCGAGGGGAGCTGGAAGGGCTAAAAAACTAGAAGTTGGGGTCTGGGGTTCAGGCCGCCCAATGTGCGTGGCGGATTCTTGCCAATGGTCTGCTGATAAGGAGCCTTGTATACACATTCCTGTGGGTCCAAGACGGATAAGTTTAGAACTTTTAATTGATACGGGAGCCCAAATTAGCATTTTAAACTAACGACAAGCTAATG
The DNA here is from genome assembly GCF_929443795.1 of Astur gentilis. Taxonomy (NCBI): domain Eukaryota; kingdom Metazoa; phylum Chordata; class Aves; order Accipitriformes; family Accipitridae; genus Astur; species Astur gentilis. The sequence continues at coordinate 33,426,345 of NC_064918.1, forward strand.
AGCTAGGGATTAAACCATCGAGAAAGACTATAAACATAACGGGAGTGACAGGAGCAGCAGAAAAATGTCCCATAGCTCGAGCTCAACTTTGGCTACCTGGGGAAAAGAGAATGACTGCTGTGGAAGTGACTTTGAGCCCCTATGAGGGAAATATACTGGGATTCGATGTGCTGGCGGGCAAACAGTGGTACCTACCCAATGGCAGGGTGTGGAGCTTTGGGGGCAGAGGGGCAGGGGCTACCCATGTGAAAACGTTGCAGGTTGCTCCTGCACTACCGCAATCTAAGGTAACCCGTGTCTCTCAATACCCGCTGCCAGCCGCTGCCAAGCGGGGTATTTCGGAAGGAAGTAATGACCTTGAGAAGAGACAGATGACAAGTTGCGTACATTCCCCTTATAATTCTCCTGTTTGGCCAGTCCGTAAACCGGATGGGAGGTGGCGACTAACAATTGATTATAGGAGATTGAACAGTAATACGCCAGCATTAACTGCTGCTGTTCCGAGCATAACCTCAATAGTAACGGCAATACAGGCCACGGCTCACCCATGGATGGCTGCTTTAGATGTCGAGGATATGTTTTTTATGATTCCCCGAAGGGAAGAGGACAAACCCCAGTTTGCCTTCAGTTGGGAGGGGACACAATACACTTTTAATTGGCTTCCCCAGGGATAGAGGCATTCCCCCACTATTGCCCACTGTGGAAACATGGTTGAGCGAGAAGGGACACGATTTCGTACCACTGAGCAACCCAGGCTTTGAGCAAGAGTTAGGCCCGAAGAAAGTGACCTTGGACACTCTGTGACCAGCCAGATGTAAACAGGTGGTGCTGCAAGTAGAATAAGCGGAAATCTAGCTGATAAGAGTTGAGTCTCCACTTCGCATGAACAAAGTGCAGCTCCAATCGCAATAATGCTTAAGGCGCGTGGACATAGAAACTTAGCCAATAATAACGCTGCTGTTAGCGCGTGCTATCGCTTTTTTCTATATAAACCCTGTAATAAAGGGAGAACGATCATACTCATATTGAGACTCCATCGTTACTCCGGGACCGTCTCCCACTCCGACAGCCCACAATGCTTTAGCCAAGCTTCTTGATGCTGTGGAAGTGCCATCAGGTGTTCACATATATCAATATATAGATGATATCCTAGTCGGTGGGGATAACAAGGAACAGGTAGGGCAAGTGGCTGAGGCCATCTGGAATCTGTTAGTCAAGAATGGGCTAGACATTCCATCTTCTAAATGTCAAGGTCCTGGACAAGAAATTAAATTCCTGGGGGCACGGTGGATAGCTGGAGCAGTTGCGGTACCCGACGACAGCTGAAAAATCCTTGACTTTAGCCTAAACATTACTTAGCAACAACTGAAAACATCAGTGTTATCAACATTCTTCACATACTGAACTCAAAACATGGCACTGTACCAGCTACTAGGAAGACAATTAACTCTATCCCAGCTGAAACCAGGACACCTGTCCAATCACACCTTGAAAACCTCTAGCGATGGGGACTCTACCACATCCTCGGGGAGGCTGTTCCAATGGATGATTGTTCTCACTGTAAAAAAAAAACATTAAAAAAAAAATCAGTAGTCAGTCTGTCTTGTATCGAGATGAAATCTGTCTCCTGGGGCTACTTGCACGCATTGCCCCTTGTCTTCTCCATGTGGCTCCTTGTGAAGACAGAAACTCCCTCCTCTTTGTTGCCCCATTTAAGTTCTGGAATACTGCGATGAGGTCTCCCCGAGCATTCTCTTCTCCAAAGGAAAAATGACACAACTCCTTAAGTCTTTCCTTATAGGGCAGGTTCTCCAGCCTTTTGATCATGTTCATGGCGCTCCTTGGGACCTTCTCCGGTATGTCTGCATCTTTTTTTGAATTGTGGGGACCAGAAGTGGATACAGTGCTCCAGGTGCGGCCTGCAGGGGTGGCCTCTGTGAGAAGAGGCCAGGGTCTGCCCTGTGCCAGACACAGCTGGTTCCAGCCAGGTAGGCACCGGGCTCACCGCAGGCCAAAGCTGAGCAACTCGGTGAAGCAGGTGGTGCCCCTGTGGAAACATATTTAAGAAAGGGCAAAAGGCTTTCCGGGGCACGTATTTCCCTGCTACCCGTGGATCCGACAGATGGATATTTCCTGAAGGAACTTTTTCATCCTATTTTCTCTCCCTGTCCTGTTGAGGAGGGGATGTGAAAGAGCAGCTGGGTGGGCCCCTGGCAGCCGGCCAAGGTCAACCCATCAACCCATCGAAAAGCCTAAAAGGCAGATTCCTCCATGTAGCAGTTGAAGGGGGTTGGTGGTTTAAAGAATGATAGTGACTGGTATAGGAAGAGGAACAGCTTCAAATGACTGGGCAAATCATTATCTGTCTGTAGAACACTGTTAACAGAATGAAACGTTCCACATACTTACACTCTGGGAAGACAACATTTTAACTTGCAGAACTATTTCCCTCAGTAAGACGCACAAGACAGAGGTGATATCCCCATGCTAAATCTTTATTGTGCAACTGCTGCTCAAAGCTTTCATTACCTTCCACAGACACACGTCACCAAAAATTAGACATCAACATCGGCTACTAGACTGACGGGCAACAGACAAAATCCATTCAGTGGCAATTTGTACACGTGCAGCAACTCTTGCGGTGCAAAAATCTCAGCCAGGCGGCCAGCCCAACTGACGGCCACCCAGAATATGTAGATGTACGTGACAGACAGACTGCCCGCTCTCGGGCCCTTCATCCACAACCATCCGGAATCCATTGGTCAGGCCCAGGTGAGCAGCACGCTTCTTGCCAACAATCATAAAATGCCCAAGAAACTGGAGAAGGAAGTACAAACCCATAAATAAATAAAATAAAAAGCCACACACAAAGAGGGGAGAGGGCAGGAAGGGAAGGACTGGGAGCAGAGAACCACCCAGAGAAATCAGGTAGCCAATTCCTAGCAATTCAACCGTTGCGCTTCAAATTACCGTTTGTCCGCCCACCTGCAACTGACCAGATAATTGGCTCCTTAGGCGTGACTAGGAAAAGCGTCAGAGCTTGGGGCGAAACATCACGGAACGCAAGGCGCTGGAGGAAGAGTAAACAGTTAAAACGCAATTGGCTTCAGAGAAAGGCAATAGCTTAAGCAAATCAATATGCCCCACCAAACTCGTACAGAAGCAGATTGCCAGATACCCCAAACGCAAGCCGAAACGTTGATTTTTCTTACGCGATATTAATACTTTCTATACACAAAATACAACGTATTTACAGAGCCCCCTCCAGAAGTGCACGCAAGATGATGGGGGCAAGGAGACGGGCCAGGACTTCAGATTAGCGACCTCCAGTATGTTTCAATTTGGGCTGATCATTTCCTAAGCAGTTTTTCTATTCGATGTGGTCCACCACAGAGGCAGGAGACAAACGGCTTAACTGAACCAGCAAAGAGTTTGGTGAAGTGGAAGATCAGCGGCCACTCGTTTGCCATGCGACAGGGAGCTCAAGTATTGAACAAAAGCATAATCCCAGGAAGCCTGCGAGTGCCTAGTACGAGCCTGTCTTCTGTATTGCACGTAAACCCTACCTTCAAAAGCAGAAGGCATCCCTAACTGTTAAGAACAAAATTATACGGGATACTAACTTAAAGTTAACATCGTGCAGGCAACGGCTGCATTTTTTTCCCCACAGTCTAAGCAGCTCGCTCTAGTTCCTAGCACGTTGTGGTGCGCCAGCATCCGCGAACCTCGCAAGCATGCTGTTATCACGGGCCCACTTCACCACAGAAACAACATCTGGGAAGCTTTTGCAGCCCGCAGGATGACCGGTTTCTAGCTTTTTGTTAAGAAAAATAAGAAAAGCTGTAATTCTTTGCTTTAATAATCCAGTTTGGGGGGTCAGAACCAAAGCCTAGCACAGCAGAGCCGTGAAATCTCTCTAATGCTGTTACGAGGCACATCGAGACCTGCATTTCTCCTGTGCAGAACTAACTCATTTTGGTCCCTACTCTGGTTTCAAGACTATCATCCCACACGAGGCAGGACCACTCCCATCCCTCGGCAGCAAACTTTGCGCGACTTGCAGTGCCAAAGGGATATCAGGCGGCAGACGTCTGCGGCTGCCACCAAGTGCGTTCCCGTCAGAGGCCCTCCTCTACGCACGCGCACGACGCGGTGGGGCTGGGAACCGAGGCGAGCCGGGCAACACCGGCAACCCGGTACGCGCCGCAGCAGCCGGGGGTGGGGGGGCCGGGGGGGGGCTACCGAAGAAGCGCGATGTTTTAGGGATGGTGCAGTAGAGAGCGCCACAACCCAGAGAGCCCCCGTCCGTCCCTCCACCCACCCACCCAGCCGCCCGCAGCAACGCCGCCACCCGCCCTGCCGCGCTCCCGGGCACCGCGCAACGGGGCCTCGGCTCAGGGTGCCTGCGAGCGCGGGGGGAGGGGGGGAAGCGAAGAGGAACCGCGCACAGAGCAAAGCCACGGCTACCTCCTCGTCCTCGTAGATGACGTTGGCGGGAAACCGCCTTGCCGGTGATCCTTCCGAAGACAGTAGTGGCGCCACCGGGCCGGGCGGCCCGCGCCCCAACAATCTCGCCAGCCGCGACAACGTCGCTTGTCGCCCCCGCGCTTCCTCCACTCGGCCAGGCCCTCCGCGGCGCCCGTTGGGCCGCCAGATCGCCGCCGGCCGATCCCGCGTCTCGATTGGCTGTCCCGTCTGTCGTTGCCGCTTGTCCCCGCCCCCTTGGCGGGTCCGCCCTCGTCGACCTGGCGCTTGCCGGGGCTCAGGGACTTTGCGTGCCCCCGGGGCGCGGAGGGATCCGACCGGGGCGCGGAGGGATCCGACCGGGGCGCGGAGGGAGACGACGTAGGGCCAGGCCGCGGAGGGATCTGTCCCGTGCAGTGCTGAGACCCTGCGGGCGGGCAACGAGGTCTCAGAAGAGGCTGTTGTAGCTAGAAGTACCATTTCTTGTTATTTATTACCGCATCAAGTCCACCCCAAACGTGCTTGTGGCTTTTCGGTGCTGCTCCCTCCTGTCAAATGACTGCTTTTGCCAGGGCAGGGCAGGCCTTAACTTCTCAGAACATTTCGCAGAACCAACAGAAGTTGCTCTAAATTGTTCCCTGAAAGCCCCGCTTCAGTTGCAGACGTTTCTAAGCTGCACGCCTCCTGGGAGAAAATAAAATACAAAGCCTGTGTTCAGCACTGGTGGCTTGAGGGCTGGAGGGCAGATCAAGACAGGATTTGCGCTAAGCTGGGTAGGAGGCTTTGAGAAAAATAGGCAGTGCCCCCAAAGCTGCCCAAGGGTGGCCTGTGGTACCCTGCGCCTATTACAAATATTCTGATAAGTTAAAATTTTATATAACCTGGGTTTCATCAAAAGGTAAAGATTGTAGAATATAGGGCTTTGAAGCGCGCAATGTAGTCATCGAAACTTAGGAACGTACAAAATGTGCTGTATGCAGTCATAAGAAAATACGTATTGTCTAAAATTAGTTAACCATAGAAACTTCGACCGATTTGTTAGTTTGTAGTGTTTTGTCCTAAGGAACTAAGAGAGATCGTTATGGACCTTAGTTCTGTTGCTTAGAAACCCCACGTTGATCAAGATTCCAGTTAGTGGAATTAAGTAAGATTAACCAATGAATGTTTTAGTATAAGAATACTGAAAAGGTGGTGTGACTGAGGGCCAATCACTAGAAACGTTAAATTCAAGAATTAACATTGAATGTACTTTTATGTAAATCTAATACATGATGGCGAAAATCGTACTGCGCAGAATCACATAAGAGAGGTCAACTATCGGACAAAGTGAGGAAGACTATGGAAGACCACCAGAGGGCTTCTGAAGACCACCAGAGACTTCACCACGCCTGCGTAAAGGGACATTTACATATGCTAATGATTTATCGGACAGTTGATGATTATGTATGACATTTCCCAGAAATTTAGTGACTATGTATAACAGGTGTGTATTTAACCTGCATGATTAAACCAGACAGGTGCACACACTAGGTGGAGTGATCCCCTGTGTGCCCAGCGCTGCAATAAAGAAGTGCCTGCTTCTTAACTTCTCATTGCTGGTAAGGAGTTTTATTCCGGATTTCGGTAACACGCCCCCGGGGATAGTGAGCAATTTGATTGGTCTACACAACTGTCTTGTAACATACATAAACCCCGCTTTCCTCTATATCGGGCTAAGGATATCCTTAGCCTTCTTTGCGGCAAGGGCACATTGTCGGCTCTTGTTCAACTTGGTGTCCACCAGGAGCCCCCCACGTCCTTTTCTGCAAAGCTGCTTTCCAGCCAGTCGGCCTCCAGCATATACCGGTGCATGGGCTTGTTCCTCCCCAGGTGCAGGACTTGTGTACGTTCAGGTTCCTCAGGTGGTCTCGAAACGGATCGTTTCCTACGATGGGAGGGCCTTGAGGTTCAGGGACTTGAGAGATGTGGGAACAGTGGTTGCCAGAGAAAAGGGAGGAAAAAAGTTGTTGAGTACCTCAGCCTTCTCCATGTCGGTTGTCACTAGATCTCCCGTCATCTTTATCGGAGGGGGGTGGGGGTGGGTACGTTTTCTTTACTCTTCCTTTTCTGACCAACGCACCTGTAGAAGCCCTCCTTATGATTCTTCACATCCCTTGCCAAATTCAGCTCCAGCTGTGCCTTAGCTTTCCTGATCCCATCCCTACACACCCGGGCAGCATCCCTATATTCTTCCCAGGATGCGTGTCCCCGCTTCCACTGCCTATGCATTTCCTTCTTGCGCTTCAGCTCGACCAGAAGGTCCTTCCCCAGCCACGCTGGTCTCCTGCCTTCCTTGCCTGATTTCTTACGCATGGGGATCGAGAGCTCTTGTGCGCTAAGAAAAACGTCCTTAAAGAGCTGCCAGCTCCCTTCTGCTCCTTCTGCACAATGGCTTCCAACTCTTCCAACTCAAGACCCTCTTGCCCCGCTTGGTCAGGTGAATCCCATCAGCTCCCAACAGACCTTGCTTCACAAATGTTGATCCAGGATCATAGAAGCCAAAACCTTGAGCATGGCACCAGCTACGCAGCCAGGCATTCACCTGTTCAATTCGTCTCCTCCTTCCTGGGCCCCCTTCCTCTGACTGGGAGGATAGAGGAGACCACCACCTGTGCTCCCGATCCTTTTAACATTGCTCCAAGGGACATATAGTCTCTTGGGAGGGTTCTAAGTTGCCTCGCCAGACCCTACGTGGAATAGTAGGAGTGGATGATAATCCGCACGGTTCACCAGGTTCGGTACCCTCTCAGTGACGCTGTCCTGGTTTCAGCTGGGATAGAGTTAATTGTTTTCCTAGTAGCTGGTACAGTGCTATGTTTTGAGTTCAGTATGGGAAGAATGTTTATAACACTGATGTTTTCAGTTGTTGCTAAGTAGTGTTTAGTCTGAAGTCAAGGACTTTTCAGCTTCTCATGCCCAGCCAGCGAGAAAGCTGGAGGGGCACAAGAAGTTGGCACAGGACACAGCCAGGGCAGCTGACCCAAAGTGGCCAATGGGATATTCCATATCATGTGACGTCTCATGTGGTATATCAACTGGGGGGAGTGGGGGTGGGGGATCACCGCTTGGAGACTAACTGGGCGTCGGTCGGCAGGTGATTAGCAATTGCATTGTGTATCACTTGTATATTCGAATCCTTTCATTATTATTATTGTCATTTTATTAGTGTTATCATTATCATTATTAGTTTCTTCTTTTTTGTTCTATTAAACCGTTCTTATCTCAACCCACAAGTTTTACTTCTCTTCCCGATTTTCTCCCCCATCCCACTGGGTGGGGGGGGGAGTGGGTGGGCAGCTGAGTGGTGCTTGGTTGCTGGCTGGGGTTATACCACACAAGTCCATTTTGGCGCCCAACGTCGGGCACGAAGGGTTGAGATAACGACTAATCTGACCAGAGCATGTTAAAACAAATTTGTTATAAGGATTTAATATATTGGTCTAATAGTCGCTGGTCACTGTGTTGATTTATGTCTTCTTAGTGTTGTTGCTCTGGTTTTCAAAGTTCTGTTTTGTATTACCTCGCTTGCTGTATGTAGTCCCTCTCCTGCTGCTTATCATCCGTGGGAGGTGGATTAAGGTTTTCACTTTGATGTATTGTGTAATACTGGCTTATGGTATGATAAGGTCATCGGTTGTGGGATTAATCCGGTGTTTGCACTCAGCATTGTCACCTTTATACTGCAGGAGCTATCTGTGGGAAGCTGTTAATAATTACACCATTTACCTTTTCTCCTTGGAAAGCCAGTCTATGGGTGGGGTGCCTTTCTTCCCCTCTCCTTTCTCCTTCAGTCCTGTTACAATGGCTTTTGAGAATTTTGAAAAATTTGAATACCCTTGGGATGTTGAGACCAGCACGGTCCTAGCCCTACTCCTAGGAATTAGCATGCTTCTGAATGTGGTTCAGCTCTCTTTTAAGGTTAAACAACTATTTAAGAAGATCACCCAGAGATGTGCCCCAAGGCTGGATAATTATGAGTGGCAGGGTATGTGGGGTAGTATGGGCAAGTACCTAGAAAAGTGGGCACCTCCAATGTTTTGGAAATTCACCCCTGAATTCACCACTCAGTACCGTCAAGGGGACGAGAAGGTCTCTGGACCTAACAACAAAACGATGGCCACTGCCATCACCCAAACCTCGACAACGGGCACTGCGGTCTCTCCAGCCCCAGCGACGAGCACTGCTGCTACCCAAACCCCGGCGACAGACACTGTGGTTATCCAAAACCCGGTGAGCGGTACTGCAACTGAACCAGCGGACCAACCTGCACCGGTATCAGTTGCCCCCATACAGAAGAAGAAATATACAAAAGAATCAGTTCGCTTAGCGAAGGAGGGAGATGAGCCAGGGTCATCATGGGAACAGGAGGAAGAGGCAGAACCAGAGTTAATAACCTGGTCCCTATCCTTGAGTGAGGTGCGGGATATGCGAAAAGATTTTGGCTGCCGTATAGGTGAGCATATTATCACCTGGCTCCTTCGATGCTGGGACAATGGGGCTAATAGCTTGGAATTAGAAGGTAGGGAAGCCAAGCAGCTGGGATCACTTGCCAGGGAAGGTGGCACTGACAAGGCAGTTGGAAAAGGGACACCAGCCATCAGCCTCTGGAGGCGACTCTTGTCAAGTGTGAAGGAAAGGTACCCCTTTAAGGAAGATGTTATATGTCAATCAAGCAAGTGGACCACCATGGAAAAAGGTATCCAATATCTGAGGGAATTAGCTGTGCTAGAGACAATTCATCATGACCCGGACAACCAACAATTGCCCAAAGATCCAGACGAAGTCCAATGCACATGACCCATGTGGCGGAAGTTTGTACGGAGCGCACCATCGTCCTATGTTAACTCACTGGCGATAATGACCTGGAAAGACGAAGAGGCACCGATGGTGGATGAAGTGGCTCGCCAACTGCGTCAATACGAAGAAAATCTCTCCTCCTCCCTACAAGCCTGCATTTTGGCTGTGGAGAAACTGTCCAAGGATTTCCAGCAATTCAAAGAGGATATGTCCTACTCCACACTTGTAAGGACCAATGTCTCAGCTATTAGGAGTGAGCGTTCCACTGCCCAAGAGAGACAATATAGAAGGTGCACACCACGAGGTGCCGTGTGGTTTTACCTATGCGATCATGGAGAGGACATGAGGAAATGGGATGGAAAACCTACCTTGGTCCTAAATGCACGGGTACGTGAGTTGTTGTATTGGCTTTGTGTGGCAAGGTTTTGGTAGCAGCGGGATTACAGGGGTGGCTTCTGTAAGAAGCTGCTGGAAGCTTCCCCTGTGTTCGAGAGAGCCAATACCAGCCGGCTCTGAGACGGACCCGCCGCTGGCCAAGTCCAAGCCAATCAGCAATAGTGGTAACGCCTCTGTGATAACATTTTTAAGAAGGAAAAAAAAAGTTGGGACAGACAGAAAAGGCAGCTGGAGGGAGGAGTGAGAACATGTAAGAGAAACAAGCCTGCGGACACCAAGGTCAGTGAAGGAGGGGAGGAGATGCTCCAGGCGCCGGAGCAGAGATTCCCCTGCAGCCCGTGGTGAAGACCCTGGTGAGGCAGGCTGTCCCCCTGCAGTCCAGGGAGGTCCACGGTGGAGCAGATATCCACCTGCAGCCCATGGAGGACCCCACGCCAGAGCAGGCGGGTGCCCAAAGGAGGCTGTGACCCCGTGGGAACCCCACGCTGGAGCCGGCTCCTGGCAGGACCTGTGGATCTGTGGAGAGAGGAGCCCACGGAGCAGGTTTTCTGGCAAGACTTGTGACCCCGTGGGGGACCCACGCTGGAGCAGTGTGCTCCTGAAGGACTGCACACCGTGGAATGGACCCATGCTGGAGCAGTTCGTGAAGAACTGCAGCCCGTGGGAATGGCCCACGTTGGAGAAGTTCGTGGAAGACTGTCTCCCATGGGAGGGACCCCACGCTGGAGCAGGGGAAGAGTGTGATGAGTCCTCCCCCGAGGAGGATGAAGCGGCAGAAAATAACGTGTGATGAACTGACCGTAAACCCCATTTCCCTGTCCCCCTGCACCACTGGGGGCGTTGGTAGAGAATCCAGGAGTGAAGCTGTGCCTGGGAAGAAGGGAGGGGTGGAGGGAAGGTGTTCTGAGATTTGCTTTTATTTCTTATTACCCTACTCTGGTTGATTGGTAATAAATTGAGTTAATTTTCCCCAAGCTGAGTCTGTTTTGCCCATGATGGTAATTGGTGAGTGATCTCTCCTGTCCTTATCTCGACCAGCAAGCTCTTTGTTATATTTTCTCTCCCCTGTCCAGCTGAGGATGGGGGAGTGATAGAACGGCTTTGGTGGGTACCTGGCATCCAGCCAGGGTCAACCCACCACAGGGGTGGATACTGTCCTGGTATCAGCTGGGATAGAGTTAATTGTCTCCCTAGTGGCTGGTGTAGTGCTATGTTTTGAGTTAGGTATTAGAAGAATGTTGATAAAACTCATGTTTTCAGTTGTTGCTGAGTAATGTTTGGTCTAGAGTTGGGGATTTTTCAGCTTCTCATGCCCAGCCAGCAAGAAAGCTGGAGGGGCACAGGAGGTTGGTGCAGGGCACAGCCAGGGCAGCTGACCCAAAGTGGCCAACAGGGTATTCCATACCATGTGACATCACATCTAGTATATAAACTGGGGGGAAGGGGGGCGGGGGGAATCACCACTTGGGGACTGGTTGGGCCTCAATCGGCGTATGGTGAGCGATTGCGATGTGCATTATTTGTGTGTTCCAGTCCTTTTATTGTTGCTGCTGTCATTTTATTGGTGTTAGCATTGTCATTGTTGGTTTCTTGTTTTCTCTTCTATTGGGCCATTCTTAACCCGCGAGTTTTGCTTCTTTTCCTGATTCTCTCCCCCATCCTACTGGGAGTGGGGGGAGTGGGGGGGTGGTTGCATGGTGCTTGTTTGCTGGCTGGGGTTGAACCATGACAGCCTTCACTAGTGACCTGTTTCTGCCAGCCAATGAGGAAGGGGACTTGGTTGTCTGTGTTATGTGGTTTATGTGCATCATATACATAGATGCTGTTGAAGGCAGTGACAGGTGTCTGGCAGTTTTTGTAGGCAGCCATGTCAGCGTCTGGATGTGTGTGTCTCTGGATTACATGCTCAGCTTCACTACTGGTTGAATGTGCAAATATGAAAGCAGCAGCCATGTCCTTCAGTCTGGGCAGAGACCCCAGGTCCCTGGGCTGGGCTCTAGCATCCAGACAGGAGGAATCCCCAGGCCCTGGAGCTCCTGGAGGTGGTGGCTGCCTACAACATCCCTGAACAGTACTAACATTTACCATAGTACCATAAAAATCTTTATCTTCTTAGCTACAGCTGTAAATTGTAAAATTGTTAGCATTCAACACAATTACAATACTGTTTTAGAAAATGTTATTACATTTCTTATGTAATCTAGGAAGAGGCTTTACCTCCGGCAAGTCTTCCATATACCACGCAGTTTTACCTGTAAGAGTTGAAGGCAGCCCACTTTAGTGCTTTAATTAACATTTAAAAGGTATTGTACACTGTTGGCTCATGTGAATTACTTTATTAATGAATTGGGTCTATTAAAAATAGCTATCTACAGGCAGAGGAAATAGTTGCCTTCATGAAATAAAGGCCATAACACTTATGGGAAGAACTAGCCCAAGGAGCCTGCTCCAAGAGCTCCTTTCTTGCTGAAACCATTTTTCCCAGTTTTCAGGGTGCAGAATGATTGCTGGAGGTGATTTATTGATATGTCCCCCTCTTAAGGGAAGGTGAATGTCCAGGGTGGAATGCAGTGGATATGCAAGAAATCTGTTCCATAATAATTCCCTAAGCAACATAACCTGCAACCTTAGATGTTACCAGCACCAGGGGAGTTTGGTAAGATGACTCTGAGAAACAACACAGAGGGTGGAGCGGAGTGGAAGCACCGCAGGCCAGGCTCTGTGATATCACTGCAGGGATGGGGAACTGGAACTACTGGAACAAGAATGGAAGGTCCCTGCATTGAATCCACCGAAGCAAGGAAGTGAAACAATGGGGTTCAGTCAACGCTATTGTCTTACTTCTGATTTATATCATCAGTGCCCAGTTCTGGAGTAGTGACACACTAAATCATGTTCTCTGGGTGAACTTTGACTCATTATAATCTCATTATAATACCAAAACACACCTCCATCCCAAAAGCTACCTGCCTCCAAGGTGCAACCACCCCTCACTGAGCATGCACTCTGAATTTCTCTAGCATATACCTTTAAAAGTAAAGCAAGGAGATTTTATACCAATGATAACAAAGGTATGTATGACTAGAGTCACTCAAGCTCCACCTAAAAATAAGAAAATAGTATAAAAGGGCTTAAGAGAGGAGGAATGCTAGGGAAGACACCATCATAGACAAGTTGGGAGGACATTGCTGACTTCTGGGATCAGTCGACAGGCTGAACCTCTCTTCCCCCCCATAGGGATGCCTATTGGGTAAGATTCGAACCCTTGGTCATACCGAGCGCTTCCCCGGGAAACTTAGAAATCTCTATAGAGTTTTTCCATAATTTAGTGTGCTTGTAGTTGACTGTATTATCATTTGCACATGCTATGCAGACAGTGTATTTATCACTGGCAATCCAAAAGAACCTGTACTCCTGTCACTTTAATAAACTGTACTATTCATTAATCTAGCCATGATAGTTTGTTGAACATGACCAAACTCCTTAAGTCTGGCCGTGATAGTTCGTCGAACGTGACTAAATTGAAAGTACAGTGTACTATTTGTTCATCCGTAATTGTGATAGTTCAATACATTGAATGCGACCGGACTTGTTGAATTGGACATCACGCAGAATCTAAGCCTAGCCGCCCCCAGCCTCTCTGATATCTGAGGACAAGCTGGAATACAAGGAGGTTTATTTTCTGCCAAACTTCTTTACACTTTAATGCAACACCAAGAAACTGTTAATTCTTAAATAAACTAGTAAATCACACAAGTTTAATGAACATGAAAAAAATTAAACAAATTTGTGTCAGGTTCACATATTACATGTTTGCATTATAGAGCAAGTTCTGATTTGACAAACATCAGTGCAAATCCAAAAGCTGTAGATATATCTTCACATGAATTAGAAATACTTGTGCATCCTTCAGTAAACCACAGCTCTACAGAGCATCAAGAATGCTACAGAACCTTAGTCTAAGAGCAAGCACTTGAACACAGATACAAAAATTGCAGATTTAGTCAAGAAAAGTATTCCAGACAGCTTGTCTGACAGACAGTGTTTATGATCAACTTGATCTGCACTTGCATCCTGGAGCTTTATACAAATTGTAAAGTCAGTTTTCATACTACCACTTTAATTTCTTTATGCTTTTAGAATGAACTATAGCTGAATTTAACAGTAACCAAAAAAAAGATATCAGGAAGTGAGGGTGAATCACCTGTAGTCCTCCACTTGTCTACTGACACATATAAAAATAGCATCACAGTGGTTATTAACTGGCCCTTTTAAGAAGTTTGACATTGAACACCACCTCCAAGGTGGTGCTCATCATCTTCATAGGCTTCTCCATTATAGCAATATCTTCTGTCTTGAGCTGGATCAAAGTCCATTAAATCCACTTGTTCCATTTCCTCAGTTTCTTCTACTTCCTGCCTTGTGGGTAGCAGTTTTTCCAGCAAATACAACTTATCTGAGGAGAAGAAGCCACTACCTGGGAAGTTCACCTAAAATAAAGAGCTACCGTTACTGAATTTAGCTTTAACTGGCATCTATATCACTTACTACAGGTCAACTATCTGCCAGCATCAGCTTTAGAATTACAGAAGACTTGGAAAAAACATTGCTAAGGACATAGTTTGGTCACTTGCCAGTCTTTCACATCTGCTAAAAGTACATTTTTACTATATTTGGCAATTTCACTGTCTTTGCTAGTTCAGTCCTTTTTTTTCTGCCCCAGACTGCCATATTGCAAGAGCTAAAAAAAGATATCCTCAGCTAAAGCCAGAGAAGGGAGATGCAGCAGTTAGAGATTAGCCTGATCCCCCTCCCATCAGTACTAATGAAATTCTCTTCAGTAATTACAATTAACTAATCCCCTTGCTCCAATACAAGGTCAGTTATATTTCAGTTCTTCCTAAGACACATTGGAGGCCAAAAAAACACATCAAACATGAAAATTCACAGGATATCCAAACAAGTTATTTCAGTACTTAGTATATTTTCAGTAAAGAGCTATTTAGAAATGTCACAATTTAAGCCCAGCCAGCAGCTAAACACCACACAGCCGCTCGCTCACTCCCCCACACTCAGAGGGATGGGGGAGAGAATCAGAAGGGTAAAAGTGAGAAAACTCGTGGGTTGAGATAAGGACAGTTTAATAGGCAAAGGAAAAGCTGCGTGCGCAAGCAAAGCAAAACAAGGAATTCATTCACCACTTCCCATCGGCAGGCAGGTGGTTCAGCCATTTCCAAGAAAGCAGGGCCTCAGCACACATAATGGTTACTTGGGAACACAAACACCATAACTCTGAACGTCCCCCCTGTCATGGTTTAACCCCAGCCAGCAACTAAGCACCACGCAGCCGCAAACTCACTCCCACCACCACCACCCAGTGGGATGGGGGAGAAAATCAGGAAAAGAAGTAAAACTCATGGGTTGAGATAAGAACGGTTTAATAGAACAGAAAAGAAGAAACTAATAATGATAATGATAACACTAATAAAATGACAACAGTAGTAATAAAAGGATTGGAATATACAAGTGATGCGCAGTGCAATTGCTCACCACCCGCCGACCAACACCCAACTAGTCCCTGAGCGGCGATTCCCCGCCCCCACTTCCCAGTTCCTATACTAAATGGGACGTCACATGGTATGGAATACGCCATTGGCCAGTTTGGGTCAGGTGCCCTGGCTGTGTCCTGTGCCAACTTCTTGTGCCCCTCTAGCTTTCTTGCTGGCTGGGCATGAGAAACTGAAAAATCCTTGACTTTAGTCTAAACACTACTTAGCAACAACTGAAAACATCGGTGTTATCAACATTCTTCTCATACTGAACTCAAAACATAGCACTGTACCAGCTACTAGGAAGACAGTTAACTGTATCCCAGCTGAAACCAGGACACCCCACCTTCCTCCTTCTTCCCCCCAGCTTTTATTGCTGAGCATGACATCATATAGTATGGAATATCCCCTTCATTAGTTGGGGTCAGCTGTCCTGGCCATATCCCCTCCCAAGATCTTGGGTACCCCCCAGCCTACTTGCTAGTAGGGCAGTATACAAACCAGAAAAGGCCTTGATGCTGTGTAAGCACTGCTCAGCAATAACTAAAACACCTCTGTATTATCAACACTATTTTCAACACAAATCCAAAACATAGCCCCATGCAGGCTACTATAAACAAACTTAACTCTATCCCAGCCAAAACCAGTACAAGAAAGAATTGGATAGTTTCTGTCTATAGCCTTGTGCATTGCATTAGGTATCTGACCACACTGCAAGAAACACACTAAACAAGACACTTAAAGATTAGAGTATCTTCTTGCTTAAGTGTCGTGGTTTCACCCCGGCCGGTAACAAAGGACCACGCAGCCGCTCGCTCACTCCTCCGCCCCCCTCCGATGGGATGGGGAGGAGACGGAGGAGAGGAAAGAAAAAGAAACTGGAACCTCGAGGGTTGAGATAAAGGCAGTTTACTGGGACAAACACAAAGAGATTACAACAACAACAACGGCAATAATGAAAAAAAAAGTATACAAAAAGAGTGACGCACAGTGCAACTGCTCACCACCCGGGACCCGACGCTCCGCCACTTCCCCCACGAAAACAGAGCCCACCCCCCGGCCCGCTCCCCATTTATATACTGAGCATGATGGCACATGGTATGGAATAGCTCCTTGGCTAGTTCAGGTCAGCTGCCCCGGCTATGCCCCCACCTCCCAGGTTCCTGTAAAAATTAACTCTATCCCAGCTGAACCCAGGACATTATCCACCCCTTATTCTATACCATCTACATCATGCCCAGATCTTACATTTTTTTTTCCCAATCAACCACTACAACTTTCCTTGTCTTATATATATAAGTATATGGACTCCACCCCCCGACCTCGCACACACACACACATGGTGTTCCTTTAGCCTATGGGCTATCCCTCTTAATGTGTCCATCGATTTTGGGGCTCTATCTGTTGTAACAGTTCTTCAGGATAAGAGAGAGATGGTGTGAGATGTTGGGTTGTTGTATGCTGCCTCTGGAACTTGTGGCTAGTACATTTGGTGCAACTCATGCCCTTGGTCTGCAGGTCGAAGATGTTGATCTTGAGGAAATTGCTGGGTGCCAGTTCAAGTTCTATCGCTGTTGTACTTGGCTCAGTTTCAAAAGTCCATCCTGTAGTCATTTGGATAATTCTCACAATAATACCCTTGATATGGCATATAGACACTATAGATACAATGACATGCATTGGCAGGTTATTTAGCAGTTAAATATCATACAGCCCAATTCACTGGCTATTCTCTCCCAAAATCAAATCTCCCTGAGGTACACATCGAACCTCCCCATCCTTCTGCATCACCCACCAGGTGTACCCAGGTCCTTGAGCAAAAACAACCCCTTGAATGGGTTTGCTTCTGCTTGAGGGAGGACTAACCCAGACTGTCTTTCCTAACATACTCCTCATGCGCACTACAGGGACTTTATCCCCTTCTACAGTATGTGGAACTCTTGGTTGGGCGGGGCCAGCCCGATTGTCGGATGCTCTAGCATTAACTAACCAGGTGGCTTTTGTTAAATGTGTATCCCAATGCTTGAAAGTTCCACCCCCCATCGCTCTCAATGTAGTTTTCAGCAGTCCATTGTATCGTTCAATTTTTCCGGAGGCTGGTGCGTGATAAGGGATGTGATACACCCACTCAATGCCATGTTCTTTGGCCCAGGTGTCTACAAGGTTGTTTCGGAAGTGAGTCCCGTTGTCCGACTCGATTCTTTCTGGGGTGCCGTGTTGCCATAAAATTTTCTCTTCAAGGCCCAGGATAGTGTTCTGGGCAGTGGCATGGGACACAGGGTATGTTTCCAGCCACCCAGTGGTTGCTTCCACCATTGTAAGCACATGGCACTTGCCTTGGCGTGTTCGTGGGAGTGTGATATAGTCAATCTGCCAGGCCTCCCACTGTTTATATTTCAGCCATCGTCCTCCATGCGACAGGGGTTTTTGCCGCTTGGCTTTCTTAATTGCAGCACATGTTTCACATTCATGGATGACCTGTGAGATAGTGTCCATGGTCAAGTCCACCCCTCGATCTCGAGCCCATCTATATGTTGCATCTCTTCCCTGATGGCCTGAGGTATCGTGGGCCCACTGAGCCATAAATAGCTCACCTCTACGTTGCCAGTCCAGGTCCACCTGAGACACTTCAATCTTGGCGGCCTGATCTGCCTGGTGGTTGTTTTGATGTTCTTCAGTGGCTCGACTCTTGGGTACATGAGCATCTACGTGACGTACTTTTACCACTAGCTTCTCTATCCGAACAGCGATATCTTGCCACAGTGCGGCAGCCCAGATGGGTTTACCTCTGCGCTGCCAGTTGCCCTTCTTCCATTGCTGTAGCCACCCCCATAGGGCATTTGCCACCATCCACGAGTCAGTATAGAGATAGAGCACTGGCCACTTTTCTCTTTCAGCAATGTCTAACGCTAGCTGGATGGCTTTCACCTCTGCAAACTGACTCGATTCACCTTCTCCTTCAGCAGTTTCTGCGACTAGTCGTGTAGGAATCCATACAGCAGCCTTCCACCTTCGATGTTTTCCCACAATGCGACAGGACCCATCAGTGAACAGGGCATATTGCCTCTCATTTTCTGGCAGTTTATTATACAGCGGGGCTTCTTCGGCCCGTGTCACCTCTTTCTCTGGCGACATTCCAAAATCTTTGCCTTCTGGCCAGTCCGTAATCACTTCTAACATTCCTGGGCGACCGGGGTTTCCTATGCGAGCTCGCTGTGTGATCAGTGCGATCCACTTACTCCACGTGGCGTCAGTCGCGTGATGCGTAGAGGAAACTTTCCCTTTGAACATCCAGCCCAGCACTGGCAGTTGAGGTGCTAAGAAGAGCTGTGTTTCAGTACCAACCACTTCTGAGGCGGCTCGAACTCCTTCATATGCTGCCAAGATCTCTTTTTCAGTTGGAGTATAGCGAGCCTCGGATCCTCGATATCCCCGACTCCAAAACCCCAGAGGTCGGCCACGGGTCTCCCCAGGTGCTTTCTGCCAAAGGCTCCAGGTAGGGCCATTCTCCCCAGCTGCAGTGTAGAGCATATTTTTAATATCTTGTCCTGTCCGGACTGGCCCAAGAGCTACTGCGTGAACAATCTCCTGCTTAATCTGTTCAAAGGCTTGTCGTTGCTCAGGCCCCCATTTAAAATCGTTCTTCTTCCGAGTAACTTGGTAGAGAGGGCTTACAATTTGACTGTAATTTGGAATATGCATTCTCCAAAAACCCACAACACCTAAGAAAGCCTGTGTTTCCTTTTTATTAGTCGGTGAGGACATAGCTGCTATTTTGTTGATGACGTCCACAGGGATCTGACGACGCCCATCTTGCCATTTTACTCCTAAGAACTGGATCTCCTGCGCAGGTCCCTTGACCTTACTTTCTTTTATGGCAAAACCAGCCTTCAAAAGGATTTGGATTATTTTCTTCCCTTTCTCAAAAACTTCTTCTGCCGTGTTGCCCCATACGATGATGTCATCAATATATTGCAGGTGCTCTGGAGCTTCACCTTTTTCTAGTGCAGCCTGGATCAGTCCATGACAAATGGTGGGGCTGTGTTTCCACCCCTGGGGCAGTCGATTCCAGGTGTACTGGACGCCCCTCCAAGTGAAAGCAAACTGAGGCCTGCACTCCGCTGCCAAGGGAATGGAGAAAAATGCATTAGCAATGTCAATTGTGGCATACCACTTAGCTGCCTTTGATTCCAGTTCATATTGAAGCTCTAACATATCTGGCACAGCAGCGCTTAGCGGTGGCGTGACTTCATTCAGCCCACGATAATCTACTGTTAGTCGCCATTCCCCATTGGATTTCTGCACGGGCCATATGGGACTATTAAAGGGTGAGTGAGTCTTGCTGATCACTCCTTGGCTCTCCAATTGGCAAATCAGCTTATGGATTGGGATCAGGGAGTCTCGGTTGGTGCGATATTGTCGCCGGTGCACCGTCGTGGTAGCAATTGGCACCTGTTGTTCTTCAACCTTCAGCAACCCCACAACCGAAGGGTCTTGGGAGAGACCCGGCAGGGTAGACAGCTGTTCAATCTCCTCCGTCTCCAATGCAGCTATACCAAAGGCCCAACGGTACCCTTTTGGGTCCTTGAAATACCCCCTCCTGAGATAATCTATACCAAGGATGCACGGGGCCTCTGGGCCAGTCGCAATGGGGTGTTTATGCCACTCATTCCCGGTTAGACTCATTTCAGCTTCCAATACGGTTAGCTCTTGGGATCCCCCTGTCACACCAGAGATACAGATGGGTTCTGCCCCTTTATAACTAGATGGCATTAGGGTACATTGTGCACCAGTGTCCACTAGAGCCTTATATTCCTGTGGGTCTGATGTGCCAGGCCATCGAATCCACACTGTCCAGTAGACTCGGTTGTCCCTCTCCTCCACCTGGCTGGAGGCAGGGCCCCTCTAATCCTGGTTAGAACATCCGTTACTCATTTTCTGCACACGTAAATCGGAAGTCCCTTCAAGGGGATCAGAAATGAGATCAGCCCATCTACTGCGTCTGGGGGACTGCTCACGGGAAACTGGAGCAGCAGTTTTCCAAGAATTCTCTTTTCTGGTTGCTTTTTCTCGCAACTCCTGTACCCGTGCATCCAAGACTGAAGTGGGTTTTCCATCCCACTTCCTCATGTCCTCTCCATGGTCACGCAGGTAAAACCACAGGTTAGCCCGTCGAGTGTACTTTCTCTCTCCTCTCTCTTGGGCAGAGGAACGCTTACTCCCAATAACTGCGATGCGGGCCTGTACAGGTGAGGAGGAGGACAGATCCACTTTGAATTGCTGGAACTCTCGGGACAACTCCTCCACAGCTGAGACACAGGCCCGTAGGGAGGAAGAGAGACTCCCTTCGTATTGCCGGAGTTGGACAGCCAATTCATCCACCGTTTGTCCATAGCCTTCTTTCCAGGACATTACTGCCAATGAGTTGGCATAGGTTGGTGGTGCACTTCGTAGAAACTTCCGCCACATGGGTTGTGTGCATTGGACTTCATCTGGATCTGTGGGTGACTGCGCATTTTCTGGATCATTGTAAATCACCTCCAGCACGGCTAATTCTCTCAGGTACTGAATACCTCTCTCCATGGTGGTCCACTTGCCTTGGTGACATGTAACTTCATCCCTGAAGGGGTATCTTTCCTTTACACCTAACAAAAGTCGCCTCCAGAGGCTGAGGACTTGTGTTTTTCTCCCAATCGCCTTGTCGATGCCCCCTTCCCTAGACAGAGATCCCAGCTGCTTGGCTTCCTTACCCTCTAATTCCACACTACTAGCCCCGCTATCCCAGCATCGGAGCAGCCAGGTAACAATGTGCTCACCTGGGTGGCGGCTAAAATCTTTTCGCATGTCACGCAACTCACTCATGGATAGAGATCGGGTAATTATTTCAGGTTCTGCCTCTACTTCCTGTTCTCGCGATGACCCTGGTTCATCTTCATCTCTCGCTAAGCGAACTGATTTCTTTGTGTGTTTCTTTTTCTGTACAGGGGCGACTGATACTGGCACAGGCTGGTTCTCTGGTTCAGCTGCAGTGTCTGTCACCGGGGTAGGGGTAGTCATGGTACCTGTTGTCGTGGTAGGGGCAGCCACGGTGCTTGTTGTCGGGGTAGGGGCAGCCACGGTGTCTGTTGTCAGGGTTTGTGTAGCCACGGTACATGTTGTCCTGTTTTCCATCTTTTCCCCCTTTTCCCCCCGAGGGTGCTGCATAATATCAAGCAGTGTTTGGTAGATATTGGCCAGAGCCCAGCACAGTGCAGCGAGTTGTATGTCTTTGGAATAGCCACAGCATTTTTCTTTCAAATATTCTGTCACTTCATAAGGGTTCTGTAGTTGTTCGGGAGTGAACTTCCAAGTCACTGGCGGTGAGAAGTTCTCTAGATACTTGCCCATATGCTCCCACATGCCGTGCCACCCATGAGTATCCAGCTTTGGGGGAGATCTCTGAGTGGTACTCTTAAAGAGCCTTTTTGTAGCCCTAAAGAAAACCTGAAACATATTCAGGAGGCATAGCACTAACAGCACACTGGCTTGCGCATCCCAAGGATATTCAAAATTCTCAAAAGCTGTTGTAATTAGTCGGAAGGAGAAGAGGGAGGTGAACGGACGGGGGGAGGTATCCCCCCCTAATTTCCCCATGGATTGGGTGTAATTACCAATAAAATCCGACAGAAGGCGCCCAAAGTATGGAAATGATATCACTGCCTCATACAGATACCAGCTTAACCTCATGACCAGTGATGTAATCATTTCATAAGTCGACATTGCCCAATACAGCAAAATGATAATCCCAATCACTCTCCCAGAGATGAGATACGCAACTACAGGCAATACATAGAGCATATAAGAGCTTACAAAACGCCACCATGTAAACAAATGAAACAACATTGTGACTAACATCTATATATCTAAGAAATGCGTTTGGCAAATTTGTTTCAACACGCTCTGGCCAGATCTGTCGTTATCTCAACCCTTCTGCCCCACGTTGG